>NC_027751.1:2625781-2626292 GCF_000695525.1 Brassica oleracea var. oleracea
GTTGAGTCCTCACCGTCTATGTATTTCGTTACAAATCTGGTGTGCGGTGCTTCTCACCATCACCGGAAAAAGACTCACATTTTTCTCTTGTTCTTCTTGCCTTCTTCACCTATGAGATTATATGGTATTTGTTGCAGAATGGATTTATGAGTTTTCAGTTGTTCGGTTGCTTCCCACGGCATTGTAGGCTGTTCCAGTCAATATTGATTGCTCCTCTTCTTCCTTAGATTTCAGCTGATGTTAGGAACTGCATCTCCTTGGTTGGGTCAGAGTTTATTCGTCTTTGATTTTGTATTCCTCGTCGTTGGCTTACCGTCAATAGTCTCTGCTCGTTTTGGTTTTCGAGATCTAGTTTTTGGTGTTCTGACTTCTATGCTCTCTTTCATATATAGCTCGAGGACGGCTCCATAGTTTTCTGATTTCGCTCCGTCTCCCTTTCCCTCTCTATTCTTGCATCTCTTTGCAGCTTTCATCGCATCTCTGGTGGCTCTCCCTTTCACCATGTTTGCCA
>NC_027751.1:2626516-2665095 GCF_000695525.1 Brassica oleracea var. oleracea
TTAGTTTATGTGTTGGTTGTCTAGTTTCTTATTCTTAATTTGATTATCTTATGATACTAATATTGAAATAAATATAATTTGTAAATGAAATAATAAAAATTAGTAAAAATAATAAAATGATGAAAAGTCTTGCTATTTTTAGGTGTGAATAAATTAAATATTTAAAATATATTTATATTATTTTATTTATTTCTTGAATTTAAGAGACCAATAAGTGTGAGAAGGATTAGATAATACACAATTAGAAATTGATGGAGAAAATTGCAATAATTTAAAAGAAAAAGAATTTAAATACAAAAAAAAAACACGAGGACATGTAAACAAACCCCCTTTCACATGTCATAAGAAGGGAAAAAGCCAACTTTATATATAAAGACGAGGAAAACGAAAAAGAAAATCATATATTACATTTTAAAACTCGTATTTTAGTAACTGAGCTGACCTATATATTTGATATATGACTTTTTGGTTTTGAATATAATATTCAAATGATTACCGAGAAAAAGCTCAAAACATTATCATATATTAATCTTTGCAGCTGATGATGAGTGACTTCCAACTATACAATAAGGTGAGATAACCCTCAAGCTTCTTTAGAAACGGTCTCTGGCTCTGTGTATACGACGCAATGCTTCTGCTTCGTTTGCTGAGTCTGGAATGTTTAAAGATCTGCGGATTTCTTTGCTAGATGTTCTGAGGAATGGGTTACACGCTTTCTCCACCTTAACAGTCGTTGGAATCTACAGACAACAACCAGTAAGTGAAATCCATGTAAGGCTAACAGAGAGAGCAGAATGAGACAAGAGAGAAGATATATTACCGATGGGAGTCCTTGGCTGCGAAGATGGGCCACTCGGGTTGCATAGGACCGAAGAGTTTCATTCTTTGGTTCTATTGATAGTGCAAACTTGAGATTCCCCTGTATCATGAAGGACACGTACGAGTTGGATAATGTGAGATAAGAGTACAGAACTTATGTGTGAAAACTTACTGCTGTGTTTTCACGACCGCAGTATATATTTGTATCATCTGGTAAAGACACAATCTTCTGGAATGATGAAAGCATCTGAGACAGTCAACAAAGGGGATCTTATCGTTAAAAGAGAACATAACACTGTAAATTTCTGTGAAAGAAACTATGATGTTAGGTTATTACTACCAAGTGATCTCTCAAAAAAGTCTATAACATTTGTACTTTTAAGTTTTCAAAGCTACAAGTCTCTTAGCACAATTTTTTGCCACAAGAAATCAACCAGTGCAAATAGAAACGGTTGAATATTGCTATTTATCAGATTCACATGATAGGTTGAGGGCTTAATGTTCAATTAATGTTTACCTGCTCGGGGGTACCTTCCGAAAGGGCACCACAAGATAAGCTATGTATCAGGTCTCCTGTGAAAACTGTGGCTGACCCGGGAAAGTAGAAGCTAACATGGCCTGCTTGCGAAAAAAAGAGCAATTAAGAGACTAAAACATAACACAAAGTACTTTACAGATGAAAAAAAAAGAGAGCAGTTACACAGTGTGTAAGAACAGATAAGTGTCCAACAAACTTTAATAAGGTTGGCAATTATTTGAGTGTAGTGGTACACATATGTTCATAGCTACTAACTGTAGAGGTGGTGGCTACAAACCTTGTGTGTGGCCAGGAGTGTCAATAACCCGAACCTCATGGCCAGCAAACATCCACTTATCACTATCCTTGAGAAGTATGTCAATTCCAGGAATCCGATCCTTATCCACAGCTGAGCCAATCACCTGTTGTAAACACAAGTCAAAAACAAACACTTTAGAATATATCACCGAAGCAACAAAGAAAGTAACAACTAACAAAAAGCCACGACACAGATAACTAGCAAAGTAGAAGTCAACTTCAGTCTCCTTTTTAAAGTTATGTGAGAGCATTAAAGGCCAGAAAGCCATTATTTCTGGTTAGACCAACACTTAACAACATCTTAAAACCAAAACATTATATTGTAGAGCTCTATGTTTCATAGCTATCAGAGGGAAAGTGATGATAAAGATAGTGCTAACTTGCTCAAAGAGCAGAAAGAGAACAAAGCAACAAAGAAAGGAACAACTAAACAAATAGCCACAATACAGCTGACTAGCAAAGTAGAAGTCAACCTCAGTCTCCTTTTTTTCTCAAATTAACACTTTACAACTTTCTAAAACCAAACCATTATACAGTAGAGCTCTATGTTTCATAGCTAACAACAGAGGCAAGGGAACAAGTAATGATAAAGAGAAGGCTAACTTGCGCAGAGAGCAGAGAGAGTATCCCATTACCTTTGCGCCATACTTTGCTTTCAGCTCAGCATTCCCACCTATGTGATCATCATGATGATGAGTATTCAATATATAAGTCAAGTTCCAATTTTTCCTACTCAACGCCTCTATGACAGGCGCAGCCTCAGAAGGATCAACAACTCCAACAGTGCCAGTGTCTTCATCGTGCAAAACATAAGCATAGTTCTCCTTACTACACGGCACCTGAAACCCCACCAACCGACAAAATTAGAAAAACAAAAAGAGATTGAAACGTCATAAGTAAGCAAAGCATAGACGAACCAGTTCGATTTTTAGAGAAGAAGGCATGTTGGAGATGCTACAAAAGTGTGTGATCTTGAGTGTTTTTCTAGCTCCTCGAAGTGTCTTGAGTGGCATTGAGAATAACCACATAACTCCGTATAACAAGCTTTTCCTCAGGCAAAGATGTCTGAAACCAGGCCACACACAAAGCCTACCTCCAATCTATTCCATAGATACAATAAAAAAAAATTAATATAATCTGAAACAAAACAACATAACAGCCAAAAAAAAAAGACCAAACACATTTGTCTGACAAAACACACGCTTAAATCTCGTACCAACCATCATAAAAACCAGATCGGGATTGCTATCAACAGTTACAAACAAAGAGTGAATCAAAGATAAAGAGAGAGAGATGAACCCTAGAAGAAGAAGGAAGAGATGAGTTGTTATTGTTGTTGTTGTTGTTGGTAGATGAAGAAGCTTTGGAGATTATTGGCATATCCTCTACTTCTCTCTCTCTAGATTCTTCAGAGAGATGATGATTCGAGAGGACTTACCCTATAGAGGAGAAATTGCGCGGAGGAAGCAGGTGGAATTTCGCTTGAGAGCTGTGATGACGAGTCTGCGACTAGGACAGGAAAGATCGTCAGAGCTTTAAGACAGCTTTTTGTTTTATTTATTTTTTTATTTTCAACTTTCGTTTTCGCTTTTAAGTCGGATTTAATTTTAAAAATACATACCTCAACTACTAAACCCCCCTAACAATAAATTGTTCAGTGGCCTATCAGCCCACATTAATTCTTTGAGCTAACTGTAATTATTCGACCCAGTGGAAATTAGACTTTTTTAGAAAACAGCCCAGTTGGGAAGTACGCAAGGTGCTAGTCAACCGGTAATTCCGCACTTAGCGAGTTACCGAAAAATTAGAGAGTACTCGAAAATTATACAGGCCTAGTTTTAAATATAATTTAATATATTTATAATATATTTAGCTAATTTTAAACATAATGATACAAGTTTTAGATATAATTATATAATTTTATATATATAATTTTAAACAGTCTATTTTTGATTCGTAAATAGTGGGTTTGGTACGAAAAAAATCCATAAATATAGTATGTATGTGTTTGTTATAGGTTTGATAGCTAATTATAATTATTTAGTAATGAATAATTACACAAAATCGGTCAATAATGAGTAAAAAATAATCAACCGTGTTTTAAGTTACACGGACGGAAAAAAAAAACTTAGGCGGTCAACACGGGATTAGGCGGAAATTAGGCGGTCAACGCAAATATTAGGCGGCACCGATTTAGGCATAATCGCCGCGGTCAAGCTTCGAATAGCGTCAAAGCGGCCGCGTTTTCGAACAGTGGAAAAAGGTAAAAAAATTTCACTTTATGTTAATGTTATTTATTTTTACGGTTTTTGCATTTAACTTGTTTTTTTTTTGTTTACTATGTTGCTAGTTTTAGATTCCATTTTTTAATAGTTTGCTGGTTTTGTCAAAAGAAACATGTAATTTTGGCCAGACGTCTAAAGAAGAAAGAAAAGAAAGATTCTATCTGGTCACTATTTAATAGTTTGCTGGTTTTATTGAATGGTTACATATCATTTGGGTTTGTATACTTTTACTGGTTTTATGAAAGTTAAATCAAGTTTTTTTTCCCATTTCAAACATGTTTGTATTTTTTTTAGTATATTAAACTTGTCGAGTTTGTCAATCTTGGAAATATATGTACGTAACTCAGCCCCCAAACCACAAGTAAATAATCAAACCTGATGAAGATGTCACTTCTAAGCAGTTTAGGGTCTAATTGGTAATGGCCGTAACTTTAAAATTTTTGCTGTAGAAAAAAATCTTTAGATTTTTTGTTGTGGTTTTAGATTTTAGTGCTGTAAAATTTTATGAAAAGCACTAAAAATTGCTTTGGATATTTGGCTCTGCAGAGCACTTGTACAGCTGTAAGTTATTTCAAGAGCTGTGGTTTCAAAAAAAAAATTAAAGTTTGATTGCTCTGAATTTGATGCTGTAGAAATAAATAGGGCTGTGGACAGCACCTGCAACAACTATCGATCACCTCCTTAGTCCATAAACATCAAATGGGCTTGAAACATCTTTCAGCCTAATATTTATAGAGTCCAAAAGCCCATTTGCAATAATCAAAAGTGTATTAAACAATCTGCTAAACAGTCTGCTCGAGGGATGTTGTCCTGTCCACAGAATGAGTAATTCTTTTTTTTTTTTGTCAACAAAACCATTCATTGCAAAGATGAAACAGAGAGAATACAATGACTTATGAGGTTGGCCAAGAAATTACATAATCTTGATTATTAATCCTAGCCTTTCTAGCTAATACATCAGCAACATGACTAAGGGCCTCTAGGGATATAATGGAAAGTAAAAACACTTTTATTAGCCAAGTACAGAATGTCTTGGATGGTAGAGTTTGCCTCGCTGACTTGTTTCGTGTTGCTCATCCCTTGTTGCACTGAGCTATCCAAGTTCTTAAACAGTTCCATACAATCGCCTAGAAGAACTACTTCCTTATAACCAAGCGCATGTAGTTGCTGGATTGCTAACAACAAAGCCATCGCTTCAGCAATGAATGGCGAGGGAGTGGGATCAATTGCAGAGCTTCCTTGGAGTCTAAGGGTGCCTTCTTGGCTAAATAAGGACCACCCTATTCCAGCTTTCTCAAGTGGTGACTTCCATGATGCATCTACAATGCAATACATGCATGTATGATGTTGGAGAATGTCATTGAGAGAGATTTGAGGAGAACGATGGATGACCTGTGAGGTAAGGGTGTTTTGTCGCATTGCTTCTTCCCAAACTCTATCATCCAATATTGCTGCATGGGCTGTCTTGACAATATGATCCCTCTCATTTTCAAAAACTAACTTATTTCGCATCTTCCATATTCTCCAACCTATAAAGAAAGGCAAGTTTTTCTGTAACTGAGCAGGTAATTCTTCCAGCAGCAGAGACCAAATTTCTTTTGCCACTCTACAGTGCATTAACATGTGTTGAACTGTCTCAATTTCCTCACCGCAGACGTGACAATAACTATAGATATTGATTCCACGTTTTCTCAAATTATCAGCTACAGGGAGTCCGTTATGGAGGACCTTCCACCAGAAAATTTTCAACTTTGGTGGAAGGTTTAACATCCACACTTTAGATATGAGTTTATGCTGTAGCTGAGATTGAGAAAAAAGAGGAACCTGATTCTGCCGAGTCTCTTTGTCCATTGCTCTTTGAATGTACTATCCAGTCTTAACTGTATAATGTCGTGATTTACTTGGAAACCAGAAGAGTACATCTTGCGCACCAAACCAACTGGGACGGATATTTAAAATTCTGGATACATCATGATGATGAACCAGGTTCTGTATCTTTTGAACATCCCAGAGCTTAGCTCCTGCAATAAATAAATCCTTGACAAGTAAATCAGGGTATAGAGAGGGTCCCAGACCTGTTGGAAAAGGATTATGTGCATCATTGAGCCAATGATCCTTCCAAACTCGCACTTTTTCGCCATCTCCAACCAGCCACCTTGTTCCTCTTTGTACCAGTTCTAGTGTTTGGACAATGCTTCTCGGCAAGACTTGAAGTTGGGTAACTTCTAGCCTCCATGAAATTTATTTTCCTGTAATATTTATATTTGAATACACGGGCAAGCAGGGAAGAGGGTTGAGTAATTAACCTCCACGCTTGTTTCGCAAGGAGTGTTTTGTTGAATGCCATCATGTCCTTTAAACCTAGCCCCCCCTCTCTTCTCGAAGCAGTAATCTTATCCCATGCTATCCATGGAATACCACTCTTGTCTTTGTTTACTGCCCACCAGAATTTCCTCATAGCTTTAGTAATCTCTTGAATCATAGTTTTAGGAAGCATGAAACAAGACATAGTATAAGTAGGGATAGCGGTTATTACTGCCTTGCGTAAGACCTCTTTACCAGCAGGGGATAAAAACTTAGTGTACCAGCTCTCAAGCTTGTTTTTAATTCTCTGAGTTATAAATTGAAATGCCTCTTTCCTATTTTTTCCTATTTGTTCTGGTAACCTTAAGTATTTTCCAAAACCCCCAATTTTAACTATACCAAGTCTTTTCACAATTTGATCTTGGACAAGGCTAGGAGTACCTTTACTGAAGAATATAGCTGACTTAGTATAGTTGATTTCTTGACCTGAGGCTTGCTGGTAAATGTTAAGAATGCATGAAAGGTTATGTATCTCTTCCATCGTTGCTTTGCAGAAAGCAAGGGAGTCGTCCGCAAATAAGAGATGCGAGACTGGAGGTCCACTTCTCGAAGCCTTGAAACCATGTATCATCTTCTGTTGAATGTTATGTTTAATTAGCCTGGATAAGCCTTCTGTACAAAAGATATAAAGATAAGGTGATATAGGATCACCTTGTCTCAGTCCTCTTTGGGGTTTGATGCTCCTTGACTACTCACCATTGATCAATTGTATACGAGACAGTGGTAATGCAAGTTTTGACCCAGCATCTCCATTGCTTACAAAATCTCATTTTTTCCATGACTGCATCAAGGAAACTCCACTCCACCTTGTCAAAAACCTTTGCAATATCAAGTTTAAGAGCCATGAACTTGTTTTTTAGATTTTTTGTATGAAGGGAATGGAGTAATTCGTGAGCGATAAGGACATTATCAGTTATGTCTTTCAGGGATGAAAGCAGTTTGGTTTTTAGAGATAACTGTATTAAGCCATGGTTTAAGTCGCTGGGCTAGGATCTTTGAGACTATCTTATAGGCCACATTAGCTAGGCTAATAGGTCGATAATCTCTTATAGAGGAAGGGTTTTCAATTTTTGGTATCAAGCAAATATGGGTCTGGTTGTGTTTGGGGTCCAAGTAATTTTGCTCAAAAAATTTCTTAACAAAAGATAGAAGACCTGGTTTGATGGTTTCCCAATGCTGCTGATAAAAGGCTGGTGTCATGCCATCAGGGCCAGGTGATTTATCTGGGTTCATAGCGAATACAGCTTCCTTGATCTCTTGCTCTGTTACTGGACCTGTTAAGCTCTGGTTGATTTGATCTGTGACTATGTATTTTTTTTTTTGTCAACTATAGACTATGTATTTAATCATGGAGGTATCGAACTAATAAGTAATTTTAAATATTCAATCGAGAGCGATAATTGTATTCAACTTTTTATAACAAAAAAAAAGACAACCTACTCAAAACTCATAAAATGTTTGAACATAGTTTAAACAAACAAAAACTCATCAGGATTCATCATAGCAAAAGGCTCCATTTTCTCATCTTCAAAGGTCTTGCACGCTCAAACCTGATAAAATCAACATACATATAATGTGTCAACATGCGAAATCCTAATTCTTTAATAAACAGTTTCAAGTGTAGTCGACTGAAAATGAGACACAGTCTGTGTAGTAGTAGTGTAGAACAACAATAGAACGAACCTGGAGGAAGAGACTGCTTAAGCTTGTCGGCTTTCTCTTGGTCAAAGACGCAGAGAGTGTAGAGGTACTTTGAGCATCTGACCTTGAACTTGACAATGTCTTTGCTTCTCTTGATCTTCACTGATCTAGCATCTTTCCTTCTTGCTGTCAGAAGGAAGTCCTTGATCTCGTGGATTTGCTTAGGCTGCACACATTATATATCAATCACCATCATCATCATCATCAACAACATATTAGCAGATCAAGTTCTCTGTAACCTACATGTTTAACTAGATTCTAACCAAAACCACAATCGATAATTAAGCTAAAATGAAACAAGAATTGAGATACTGATTAGCTACAATAACACAACTCAAAACATCGAGAAAACGTACCATTGTCGGATCTGTAGCCGCCTTTCAGAGACAGAGGAGCAAGAACAAAACCTTCAATAAAACACACTGCCTGCGAGATATAGAGACCAAACCCTAGACTCTTACAACTAAATACCCTTTGGCCCATCTATCAAACAATCTTCATAGTGGGCTTGGGCCCAAACAGGTATCGGAAATTTTACAGTGTTTCTTGCATTTAGGTCCTTTTTAGTTTTGTTTTTACTACTTTCTTACCCAAACTTTTACTTTGTATTAACAAAAGGACATTACATTTTGCTGAAAGAAAAAAAAAGATTCAACTACAGGTGAGGGTCCTAATGCTTCCAGGCCATGGAGTGGCCATCTTCACTGTAAGGCTCAAGAAATCCAATGAACTGCAAAAAACATAACACTTTCACCAATCAGTAAAGTAAACCAATCGTTGATCAAAACATAAGAGATAAGTTCAAAGCTAATAAATATACTTTGGTTCCATCTCGAGACCAACGTGCTCCATATCCTTGAGCTACTCTTATCTCAAACATTTCCCCGTGAGGTGGAACTATATGTATGTTCATCCAACAACATTGGCCAATGAAGCTATTGATAATGTCCATCGCAAGCCTATTCTTATCTGAATCTGAGAGAAAAAGAAATAAAAAACAAGATTCAAATATGGAAAAAGCATCAGTGAGTGTCTGATAAGTTTGCTACTTACTTTACTTACCGGATCCAGAAAGAACACCCCAGAATCCATCACTACTTCGATCAACATGCTTGGATAATGCTCTAGCTCCATGGCTCAATCTACAACCTTTTATCTCAACAAAACAAAGAAAAACAAAAGATTCTTATTTATGTCAGTTTCAAAAGAGTTCACTACAATGTATTGTGGTACCTTTGGTTTATATGGAAGCATAAAGGAAGAGAGTAGAACCGATCTTGGAGGAGGCAGCGCATGTGGAATGGATCCAATGGTGTGAGAAAGACCCAGAAGGCTTTGCACACCCGTGTAACTCAAGCCCTGTAGTAAACATCAAGAGAAAGAATCATATAATCAACAGAAGTAGACATGGAAATGGCTGAGAACGTACAGAGAGTATGTGAGACAAAGCTACACAAGACTGAGAAACTGATTTAATAAGATGGATTGCCACAACACCATTGTTCTTCTTCTCTTGATCAACATCACACCACTTCTTGAACATTTGCATACCTAAAGAATGTAAAAACACCGTTGAAACATAACGTACACAGAAGTAATGGCTATGGAAGAGCTTACCTTCTTCAACTGTATTAGTGCCAGGAAAGACTTTCTCTGGACTCTCGGCTTTTAACAGCTCGTAAAATGATGAATACTTGTGCATTTCCTATTGTATTAAGAAGAGGATCTATCACAAGAAGTCTATTGCAAGAACATGAAAGCAAAAGAAATATTATCTCACCATAACTTCAAACATGAGAGATTTATTTATCATAACCAGAGAGCCTCTCTGTTGAAGTCTGAAGAATGCAAACAACACTTGTGAACACAACAACATTCACAAAGGTTTGAATCATACTCACTTCCCATACCTATCATAATCCGCTTCAAAACACCTTGCCTCAACTGTTTTGACACCATCTAAAGCTTCCATTCAAATTAAGCAACACAAAAATCCGATCAAGAACTTGATGTTGTTGACATTGACAAGCGGTTAAAACACACATAAAAAATTTCAGACAAAGATTGTACCTTTCATGAAGGAGAATAAAGGTTCTTCAACTTGAAGCTCACAAGCTACATACTTCAAGGCCTGTTAAGATTATTCCTAAGTAATCGCAACTAAAAGGATCTTCAAAATCAAAATGACTCACGTAGACTAACTCAGAACCCTTTTGGATTATCAGCTTGCTCCACTCCTCCTCTTTCTCCTTCAACCACATAACCTCTTTCCCAAACGAAACCTTCTCAAAACCCCCACAGAAACAACCAGAAGCAATCGATTTCAGCAGGCTTAAAGCTAGACGCTTGTACAGAGGATACTCAGTAACACCTGCAAATGCTTCTACAGTCTCTGCATCAAACACAGATTGATTCAACGGTTTACTAACAGGAAACAAATGGGTTTGGTAAAGGAGGTTCGATTCAATCACCGGCGTGAAGAAGCGAGTCGCCGGAAAGAAGACCGGAGCAGAAAACTCCGGTAAGCTCTATATCGAAATCTGAACGGTGAGTAAGTGTGAACTTCACCATTTCCTCTATACAATCTCTCACTCTCTCCATCTTCGCTTAATCGTCACAAAGTTTGATACTTTTTATGATTCTCAGAACAAAAAGTTTACTTTTTTTTTTTATATGAGCATGAAAAAGTCAAACTTTTTATTTGACTTTTTTTTTATATTTAACATAAGAGAAAAGCTTCTTTCAATCAAAGGTTCTTGATTGTTTGTTATTCATCAGCTAATTATTTCAAAGATTTAAACTTGTGATCTTAGCTCCAAGTTATGATGACCAAAAAGTTTGCTCCTTTTTTTTTTTTTTAATATGAATCTTTGACCTTTTGACATTTAACACTAGAAAAGCTTCTTTCAATCAAAAGTTCTTGATTGCTAATTAAAAGATCTAAACTTGTGTTCTACGTTAGGGTCTCTACTGAAAAAAAAAACAACAAAACCTAAAAACTGAAGAGAAACAAAAAAAAACAAAAGAATCTTGTTAATTCATGGTTGCTTTGGTGAAGCTGAGAGATCAAGGATTGAATCAAGTAGCTCATCATGATCATCACTCAGTTTCTCCGGCCACGGCATACGCTTCATCGGCTCTGGCGCATTCTCCTGCAAGCTGTAGTTTTCAAAAAACCAAAAAAGTTATGATATATCCACACATAGACAAAGCAGATAAAGAAGATATTAACATACTTTTTGAGAAGGTTCTTGATGTTTTGGCGCGTTTTGTAGAACAGTGTTAAGTTCTCTTTTAACTGCAAAAGAAGGAAACATGTAAGATGACTTTTGTCGCAAGCTAAGTTTGTGATTTTTGAAAGGATCAATATAGTTTTACCATTGAGGAGGATGTGAGATTTGCATGGATCTGATTGAGGAATAGCTCATTTTGTTTAAGAAGCTCAATGATGATCCCTGCATTTATCATGAAAAGAATCTTTATTGTTAGGATAAGATCTCCTTGTCTGAGATCTTGAGACAAAAAGATACACTTACCATCTTCTTCTCTAAGAAGATGTGGAGCTGAGTTTGAAGCCACCGCCATATCTATACTCTCCTGAAGATATATCAAACATGAAACAAGATGCAGTTAAAAGTTTAAACTAGAAGATCATAAAAACTGAACATAGGTTTTATATCAAACCTTGTTGTCAACATTGGCTCCTCCCAACCCATTATGATCTTCTAATTTTCTTCTCTTTTTCTGCGCGAGACAATAACTATATTAGAGGGCTTGATTGTGAAACAGAGATATAAACCTAACTTGAGGAAGACGGAAGAAAAACATTACGTTTGTCCATCTGCAACGCATAACAACATCTCTAACGGTCTTGTGCTGAAGCTCTGACGCTATTTTTGCGTAACGTGAGATACTCGGACTCGGTTCTGACGAATACCTTCGTGAAATAGAAAAACAAGAGAATCAAGAAAAACTGAGGTATTGAATCTTCTAAGTTTGATGGTTAAAGAAACTCGCTAACCTAACAAGAGCATCTTCGAGAATGGCCTGTTCTTCAGAGCTCCAATTCATGGCGATACCAAGAGCATCCCTTTGGTGATTCATATCACCGTTTGACCATGAATGATTCGCCATCAACAACTACGATCTCAAAAAAAAAAAAACTATAGATGTTACAAATAAAAACCCTAGCTCCGGATAATAAGCATATATATAAATGATAGTATTAGAGGTTGAAGAAGGAATAATAATTAAACACTTTATATGTAATCCGTAAAAAATTAATGAATAATAAATATAAAGCGAGAATTTGAAAGTGATTCTTGTTAATTTGGTAACGGAGAGTTGCTTACCTTTTAGTATTTTAGTATTTTACTAGGTAGTAATCCGCACCTTGTGCGAGATGAGATTATTTATTTTGTTATTTTTAAGATAATAAGACATTAGGTCTGTTTAGTTTGGATATCGGTTCGGTTTTAAATTAGTTTTTTGGGTTTTAATCTCCTATTTTAAAACTACCATTATGAATCCATATTTATTTTCATTTATTCAGTTAAAATGCTTGAGATTTTTGGTTTTTTGGTGACAAACGAAAGATTATTATTATTATTTATTTGGTTTCATGTTATATACAGTTTAGCAAATCCTAATGTCAACTGGTCGTTTCATATTATAATTTTTAAACGTATGCAAAATCAAATCAAATCTAGATAATAGCTCAAGAAAAAAAGTTGTAAAGGCAAATAATTACAAATTCCTATAGAATTATAAAGGCAAATAATTTCAAATTATGAAGCATTAAAAAAAAAGAAGAATGTTCCAAATTCCAATATAATTATAATCCTTAAATATTTAGTTATATAGGTACTCGTTTCAATGTGCATATGTATGTGTACGTAAAAATATAAAAAGTGGTTGATAAATATATAAATATAACATTAATTAATATTAAAATAAGTTTGTTCAATATAACAAATGAAAGAAAAAATTCTTAAAATAAAACTAATTTATAATAAAATAGGCTTAGACATTACTGAATATTTTATTTATCATAAAAAAAAATCTAATTAACGGTATCACAAACGTATATCAGATTACTGCTTCCACAAACGTATGATCTTCACCCTAATCTTCCACATTGATTTGAATGATTTCAAATCAGAAACAGAAGTTATCGCATCCATTATAGGAGAATGAGTTTAGTTTTTAAGGTTTCTGGTTTATGTAGTAAATAAAATGAATGGTAGTTTGGGTCTTATATAGGTTCAATATATGCTCATCGAAAAGATGTAACTAATTAGCATATATTTTTAACTTGCCAATCACTCTTCGATATATATATATATTGTCATAACTGAATAATCTGAAATATTTTTCAATTAATAGCATTATTTTATCTTGACAATCACTCTCCACCAAAAATATTTTCAAAACCCACATGATCACGGTTTATTTCGGCATGTGTATACCCACACGATCTCATATTAATTAACTTAATCATAACAATATCATTTTCGACTACGACCGGTGATCCTTTTCAACTTAAAAACGGTCATGAATACACAATGACATAACTATTTAAATTTAAAAAAGTGCATGAATAAACAATGATGTAACTATATAGAAAATGTAAAACATCAACCAAATTGTGCGATAAGGATCCTAAGAAATGACACAAACAATGTATTTTTCCTAGGCTGCAGCTGTTACAATATATATATATATATATAAGTTTTCAGCCTTTTTAGTGAAGCTGATGACACCATCTGATGTTGCTAAGAAACAGAACATGCAAGTCCCGTGTTGCCAGCGATGGCTGTGAGATGGATCTCTCATCTGCTAAGGATCCTAAGCAATGACACAACCATTGTTTTCTTCCTAGGTTGTATATGTAACAATATAAATATGAGCTTTCACCCGTTTTAGTGAAGCTGTTAACTCCATCTGATGTTGCTGGTAAGAAACAGAGCATGCATTGATATCGTGTTTCTGTGAGAGCATGATATATATATATATATAAACAAAGCATCAACATCGTGCTTCTGTAAGAAACAAATCATGCATAGATATCATCTTCTAAGGATTATCATCGCAAGCATATATCTCTGGTAACTTGTAACTTATAGATCTCTCGTGTTATATATATATATATATATATATGTCACAAAGATCCTAAGAAAATTGTGCATCAGAGAATAGTCAGTAGGCTTCCATGAATCGCAAAATTTTTACAGTGCTCTTTCTCTTCTGTCAGCGTCTTCGGATTCACGTGAGATTCAACTCAGTCTCATGGTCGAGTCACAACCAATATAATTCAAAAAAATCTATGTTATTTTTTCAATTATCAACTTCACTTGTTGACACTAGACAAAGAACATCGAAATCATTATGAACAAAAAGATTAAACAACAACGTGCTTGTAATAAATAAAATAGGAAACATTTTTTCTTTCTTAAACGATTTTTTGTGAGGAGCTCTATTGAAGCGACACGTCAGCACGGTAAGTTTCAAAGTGATGTGAGGCTGATACGTGGCAAACATAGTGTAAACTCATTTATTGAAAATAATTCTCTTTTAATATATAAGAGATTTATTTAGTAGTTAACATTAAATTATACTTGAAGCTGTAGTCGGTATGTGTTTAACAAGTAGTTAATTTTCCATGATTGGAAAGACAACTATAAATGTCTGCTTAACCAAAAATAAAACTATTTAAGAGCTACTAAAACCATCGTGCACTATTATCGTAGACCATAAGCACAATTAGTATATCCCCATGGATGTTTGTGTTCATATAAGAGTTTACAATGAGGCGACAAGAATATAATATTTGTATATCTTTCTTTTATGTGATTTTTTCGATTGTATGCATATTTGCATGCGATGGCATCATAAAACAAATCCAAGGAATATTACTTCTTTTTTTTTTGGTCTAAGAATATTACATTTTTGTGTGTAATAGTTAATCTTTTTTTTTTGTCAAGGCTTTCAATGTAATGATTAATCTTGATGTTCTAGATTGTGAGTTGTTGTGATTATGTGCATTTGCCGTAAGAATGCATTTGAAGCACAAACAATGGAAAATGCCAACCATTCATGTGTCAACCGTACTAATTATTGATCAGGAGTTTCCAGCTGTTTTAATTCGTATCAATTTGAAATCCTCTCATGTAGTGATGTTTTTTTTTTGTATTTTCTTCCCTTCTTTTATACTGTATTTAATTAAGAGATTTTATATGATTCATATTCACATATCAATATAATAAATACGTACGAACAAATGAGAAATGGGATCTCATAGTTTTTTTTGTTGCTAAAAATGGGATCTCATTGTTCTGCACGGAAAATCAAACACAAGATCACAGTATATATAGCACGTTGCTTTACTATTTGATTATCATAAAGTAAATTACCTACATATATACACACACTGAATTAATATTTTGAGGTATTAGTAGTTAAGCGCGTATAATATTAGTTCTCAAACCACGTGCTAGTGGTCGGGTGGTAGCATGGCGTTCCAGCGTCGCTAAACGAGATGAGTTTGAATCCGATTACATTCAGATATCACTAACGCTTCGCCATCGATGATTTATCATTCAGATATTTTTTTTGTTAAAGGCCAAAGTAAAGTTTAAACCCAACAGATTACCTTTATTATATATCCTGATAATTTTGCATACCATTTGTTATTTCAGCTAGTGTTGCAGATCAAAATATGCAGATTAAAAAATAATGCAAATCATACAGAATAAACACATATCAAATAAATTATGCTAAAACCTGTAAATATAACTAATTAACAACAAAAATGTTGGAAAAATAAATATATAAGTTAAATATCTACAACAAAAATACAAATTTTATATCTAAACAATAAATATTATTATTTTAATAAATACAATGGAAAATTAAAAATTATCTAAAAATTAAATACAATTACAACATACAATGAAATTAAAAGGTTAATATAGAGTATTTTTGTTTGTGCGTAACATATTTATAATAATTTCTCTAATGTTTGTTATAAGTTTTCTTTGTCTAATTTTTTCTTTTTCTGTATAACTTTGTTCAACCATAGAATTAACATTGTCAATCCCTGTATATGTCATTATATAAGCAAAATATTTATCCAAATAATTTGAAATTCTAATAAAATTGTGCAATCCCATTATCATGGTTACCACTCTTTTTTGACAAAATATCATATCTCAGGAATTCAAAAAAAAATCTTTTATTCTTCTTCTAAAAATAAATATTTAAATTTATGAATACAAACAGTAAGATGCATGAATTCATTTAAATGATAAAATATTATAAGATGGAATTTAAATTTTGTAGATAACTGTTAGTTAGTTTATTTCTGTTAATTATTATCAATAATAAAAAAATTAAAATCAACCATATATCTTTTCCATTTATCTAAATATATAGGACCATTTAGTGTAGTTATATATTCTTATAGCATACAAACTAATGTGTATAAATATTTTTTATAGAAAATTATGTTATATTTATGAATACGTCAACTAAATATATAAGTTTTTATAAAAAAATTATAGAACTTTTTGGTATATAAATTAAAAACGAAATTGTGTGTAGTATTTATAGGTAAAAAAAAAAGAAGAAAATTATCCATTGGAGTTTTTGGCCATTTTCCCTTTTTTTTTCTTATGTTTGCAGTACAATTCTTTTACCCTTTTTTTTTGACAAAACACACAAAATACTTTGCAGACAGTTCAAATCACCATCTTTATTAAAAACCATTTTTGAATCTTTGATATATTTTTATTTTTCATGCTAATTATTTGCCAAATATTACTCAAAACGTAGACACAACAAAGACAAGGAATTGAAAAACTGATAATTGATATCGGAATTTCAGCTTCAGTTTACAGTTCACACTTCACACACATATAATACCTCAAAGACGACACTTTAGATAATTCACTAAAGACCACCAATCACGAATATCGAACAAAAGCTGGACACAAGAGACCAAGACTTTTCGCTAACACAAAGATTAGAACAACAACAAACTGATCAAATACAGAATCCAAGGATAAACAAAGCAGAACCAAACGACAACGAAACGATAACTCACTAACCCAGACATATCACATCATTCATTTAATTTCGCTAAACTGTGATTATCATCTTCTCATCATCAGACAGCAATGTCATTGCGGATGTGACGGAGGAGAACGGGAATAACAGAGGCCGGCGAGCTAAGCTGAGGAAGATGACCCTCTGAAGACATAACCTCGACGACGGATTCAGACCCGAGATTGGTGTGAAGATACTCGGATACGGCGACCGGTACGGCTAAATCTTTAGCGCTTTGGACGATGTGACAAGGGACAGAGACAAAAGGTAAGATTTGTCTCATGTCGCTACTGAAAATGGTCTGAGCCATGGAGAGAGCTATGTCTGGACGCATGTTGAAGAGCGTCCTGCTGAATTCTTGAACGGCTACCGAGTCCAAGTCTCCACCTACCACCAGTGGAGCGAAACCTAAGCACCACGCTTTGTAGTTGCTTCGAATCGCTTCAAAAAGCTGGTTTAGGTCTTCTTGCTCGAATCCACCTTGGTAATCAACATCGTTCACGAATCTAAAACGCACCAAAAGAATAAAAAACTATTAATTAAAAAAAAAATTTTAATAATAAAACTTCGTTAGATCATAAAAGAAATTCATCAACTAAAAAATTCCACTAAAAAACTTTCTAACTTTAATTCGGTTAAAATTTGCCGCCCACCGTCTAAACTACAAGACGTCATAGAGGATGATGATAACATAACGTTATTTTATAAAAAACTTGAAGGTTTATAATATTATAAAATAATTTATAAATCTATTTTTAGAAGTTTATAAATAGATTATAAAAGTTTAAAATAATGCGATAATAATTTTTTAAAACATTTAAGGATAATAAAAGCTTTAAAACATTTAATTATTTTTATTGATAATACCCTTTCAACTATTTTTAAAACAACTATTTTAAAAGCTGAAAACCTTTTCAATTAAATTTTTAATATTATAAAACGTTACGATATTTTAAATGGAGAAAGTGATAGATGGAACTAAAATAGTAATAATATTTTTCGTTGAAAATTTATTTTACGAACCATCTTTAATTGAAAAGTTTTATTACTAAATGTCATTTAAAAAAGAGTTATTCTTGGGTTCACCCCCTAGGGTGAACCTTTAGGTTCACCAACCAATAGAAAATTGTCATTTTAAATCTAGTATCTTTTAATTAAGAAAACCAAATAACTTGGCAAATTATATTATTTTTTCAAAATAAAATTTAAAAATAAATAAAAATAATATATAAAAAACGAATTCAAAAAAAAAATAATGTTGTCAACAAAACACTAAACCCTAAACTCTAATACTAAACCCTAAACTCAAATCCTAAACCCTAAATCCTTGGGTAAACCCTAAATCCTTGGATAAACCCCTAAACCCTTGGAAAAACACTAAACATGTTGTCAACAAAACACTAAACCCTAAACTCTAATCCTAAACCCTAAACCCTTGGGAAAATCTTAAACCCTTGGGTAAATCCTAAACCCTTGGGTAAACCCTAAACATTTGGATAAATTCTAAATTATAAATCTTAAATACTAAACTCTAAATCTTAAAAATAAATATTTTTTTTTTAAATAATCTTTTCTTAGAACTATTGTTATTTTTATTTATTTAATTTTTTATTTTTTATTTTAAAAGCATAATATAATTTGACAAGTTATTTTGTTTCCTTAATTAAAAGATACTAGATCTAAAATGACAACTTTCTATTGGTTGGTGAACCTAAAGGTTCACCCTAGGGGGTGAACCCAAGAAAAAGTCTTTAAAAAAATCTGTAACAGTTCAATTATTTTTGAGAAATAGGATAATTCAGACAGGAGAAGGAACATATGGATGTACTTTTGTCGAAGTTATGTCCCACAAAATGAGACATAAATGCAAAAGATCTCGAAGCATACCTTGGGGAAGCCGAAATCATGACGATTTTGTAGAAGAGGTCAGGTCGGTTAAGAGAAGCCAAGACACCAACCATGGCGGAAAGAGAGTGACCGACAAAGATACAAGACTCGATTTGAAGATCTTCTAAGATTGCAATCAAATCAAAGGCGAAACCTTCGAGAGTTGAGTAACGATCAAAGTCGAAATATTCCGGATTGGTCGTACCGGCTCCCATGTTGTCGTAGAGCACGATGCGGTAATCGTCGACAAGATGTGGAACCAGGTGTTTCCATACTGACTGGTCCGTACCGAACCCGTGACCTAATACGATCGTCCCTTTATTTCCTGAGCCAAGCACCTTCACGTTGTGAGCTTCCTCTATTACACCCATCTCTCTCTAGACGCAATAAAATCTTCTCTACCTTAGAAAATTCGTTTTAAAGCGTACGTTTGTTACTTTTCACTTATATAAAACACGATGATTATTTTTATGCGTAATAAATCAGATGCATGTATACGTTGTTAATTAAAAAAAGTCTTAGAAAAATGTGCATGGTGATTACCAGGCGGTAGACTGATATATATGAAAATAATAATATCGCTCATTATCAAAAAAAAAAAATATCGCTCATTATCCTGATACACGTGGGGACGGTAAATTGCACCACACACGCACCTATGTATAACTCACTACAGTAAAATCCCATATATATTATATAAAATCAATATATTTATATACTGGATTATTTATATACCCGAATAATAATGCGAAAATAGGCATGGGACCACGTAATCACATGGTGTTGATATCTGTGAGGATACATGCCAATGCCAATCACCAACTTAAAGCCATTTAATTTAATTGCGAAAAATTGTGAGAAATATCTTTGGCTTTATTTTAGTTGCAAAAGTTCTAGGCGAACCATAATCTTTTTGGAAAAGGAACCATAAGTCGGTTGCATCGCCAAAAAAAAGGGTCAGTTGCTAAATTTTGTCTCCGTAAGAGGATGATTAACCAGGGTTTTTAATTTAAAAATCTTAGAGCACCATTATCGGTTGTCTTTAGGAGGTCTCTTAATTTAATTGTGCATTAAAATTAAATCAAAAACACAATAAACGTTGGAGACGTCGCTTAATTGGGGTAAGGTAGAGACCGTATTTGAGAGACACGTGTAGGCAAAGGAAGAAGAGAGAGGAAGAGCGTCTACGGTTTGTTTTGGTTCATTCTCTCTTTCTCTCGAAACCTCTCCACCTACCTTTCCGAGAAGGCGATTCTCTCTTCCTCCATGGTTCTTCGACTTGCCGGCGAAACTCCATGTCTCCATGGGACTCAGACGAAACGAGATCGTCGCTCTCTGTGGCTCGCAGACGAAAGGGCGATTCTCTCTCTCTCTCTCTCTTTGTGACTTCTGGAGGAAACGAAGCCAGACCTCTCTCTCTCGGTGGCTGACGTTGACGAAGGAAATCGTCGATTATCTCCCTCTCCGTGGGAATTCTCGTCGGCGAAAGACGACACTCTCTTTCTGGGTCGATAAACTGGAATCTGAAGGTAAATTTAAAGCGTTTGTTGTGTTCTTCAAGCATGCATGTTTTATTCTACACTTATTCTTGTTCTGACTGCAGGTTTGTTTGGTTTGTAGGTTCGATTCTTTCTCGCGGTGGTAGTCGTCGACGGCGATATATGGCTATCTGTCGGTGGCTCTCCTCCACGGCGACAGAGCTCTCTGTCGATGCCTCTCCGTGATTCGTACAGGTAATGCTTCTGTTTCATGTTCTTCAATGATGCATGTCTCTGATTGTGGCTTCATAAGTTGTGATTTGTTTGTTGCAAGTGAATCTATTTTGATAATGTTTCTGTCATATGATTCTGTTGGGTTTAGCTGGAACAATTTTTTTTCCAAGCTCGTTTTGTTTGTTGCAAGTTCATCAATGTTTATTTGGCTATTTTTGCTGATTGAATTTATTTTGTTTCTGCCTTTGTGTGGTGAGATGAAAGGATCAACGTGAGACGAGGGATCAACTTGCGTTTGATCTGCTAAGTGGAAAGAGAGGTCAGGAAGGTTCTTCAATGCAGGTTAGTGTTACTCTCCAACATCTGGTCCGATATGAAATGAAATGAATTGAATTAGAAGTGATGTGGCTAGCTTCTGTGATGATTTGAAACTCGTGTAATTAAAGATATAGTTAAGTGTTAGATTTATGGTTGATGGTTGTGTATGGTATTAAATAGAACTGATGGTTAGATAGAAACATAAGTTGAACCATAAATTTTAAAAAGCTTCTGTGGTTAGATAAATTTTAAAAAGCTTCTGTGAAACTCCTTTGTTTGTTGTTAGATATGTGTCAATTCGATCAGCATTCAAGTCTGCTAGTAGTTGAAACATAAATTTTAAAAAGCTTCTATGATGAATTGTTTGTGTTGAGTTGTTTGGGTTGGTGTCTTGAATGCTACCTCTCTTCCTTGTATTATTTATAACCACTGTCTTTCTCTTCAATCTCCAACATCTGAATGAGCTTGATAGCTCTTCCTTCTCTTTCTCCTCCGGCTCCTCTGCCTCCTCTTTCTCCTCTGTCTCATCTTTCTCCACTGTCTCCTCTTTCTCCTCTGTCTCCTCTTTCTACTATATCTTTGTCTTCGAAAATGGATTTCAATCCATTTGAGGATTCTGCCAATTTTGTTGACCTACTTAATAGTCAACAAAATGTTTTCTTTGGCAGTCAACAACCCTCCTCAGGTAGTCAAGCTGCAGAGCAGCGACCAGAGCGTAAGGAAAGAAGGTCGTGGACAGCTACAGAGGATATAGTGCTCATTAGCGCGTGGTTGAACACGAGCAAAGACCCCGTTGTGGGGAATGAGCAGAAGTCTGTGGCTTTCTGGACCAGAGTTGCAGCATACTTCTCGGCTAGTCCTAAACTTGCAGCCTCTGAAAAACGAGAGGGTAGTCAATGCAAGCAACGTTGGCACAAGGTGAATGAAGCAGTTTGCAAGTTCTCAGGGGCGTATGAAGCAGCCACAAGAGAGAAAACCAGTGGCATGAATGACAATGACGTTCTAAAACTGGCCCACGAGATCTTCTTCAATAACCAAAAAAAGAAGTTCGGTCTCGAACATGCCTGGAACGAGCTTCGCAACGACCAGAAGTGGTGTGAGCTCGCTACTGCTAAAACTGATACCAGCTCGAAAAGGAGGAAGTTTGCCGACGGTTCACATTCAGGAGCAAGCTCGAAAGTCAATGAAAACGAGGCTGCTGTAGAAGGAACATCTCGTCCCCCTGGTGTTAAGGCTGCAAAAGCCCGTGGGGAGAAACCAATTACTGAGGGGAAAGACGTTGGTGAGCTTCATAACATATTAGTTAGGAAGGAGAAGATGTCGAAGATGAAGCTTCTGGACAGGCTCATGGCTAAACAAGAACCTCTAGATGATGATGAAGTAGCTCTGAAGAAGAAGTTAACTAAAGAGTTGTTGCTGTCTAATTAGGTGTTGTGATTGTTAGTTAATTATGTTTGTTTATCGAATTTCAAAGCTCTGTTAAAGAGCTTAAGTTTTAAAATATTTAAGTTCTCAAGGATTTTATTGTAATGGTCTGGTTAGTGATGATATAAAATGTTTTATGTTAATGTCAATATTTGTCTTGATCTGTAGTATTTTATATTTCTTATCATGCTAATGTTAATGTATGTCTTTGTCTTGGCCAGGATGCTTGCGTGACATGAGTTTTGGAGTTTTGCCTTCGACTGAAGCGAGTCACGGAGTGGAGTGTCTGTTAGTGTCTTTATGTGTATGTGTCTATATGTGTACGTGTCTGTTAGTGTCAAGTGGGGATGTCACGGACTTGTATGTCACGGACTTGTATGTCTGTTAGTGTCAAGTGGACTTGTATATCACGGACGTGTTTATATGCACTCATCTTCTCTATTTATATGCACTCATCTTCTCTTTATATCAATTGCCAAAACAAACTCCTCTCCTCTCTTCAAACACAACAACAACAAACTCATCTCCTCTCTTCAAACACAACAACAACAAACTCATCTCCTCTCTTCAAACACAACAACAACAAACTCATCTCCTCTCTTCAAACACAACAACAACAAACTCATCTCCTCTCTTCAAACACAACAACAACAAACTCATCTCCTCTCTTCAAACACAACAACAACAAACTCATCTCCTCTCTTCAAACACAACAACAACAAACTCATCTCCTCTCTTCAAACACAACAACAACAAACTCATCTCCTCTCTTCAAACACAACAACAACAAACTCATCTCCTCTCTTCAAACACAACAACAACAAACTCATCTCCTCTCTTCAAACACAACAACAACAAACTCATCTCCTCTCTTCAAACACAACAACAACAAACTCATCTCCTCTCTTCAAACACAACAACAACAAACTCATCTCCTCTCTTCAAACACAACAACAACAAACTCATCTCCTCTCTTCAAACACAACAACAACAAACTCACAAAAACCATCTCATATTTTCAATCACCATATATGGCTTCTTCTTCACAAAATACTTTAGATGAATCTTTTGATGATGATGCTTTTGATGATGCATTTGATGAGGTCTTTGATCAACATTTTGATCAAGCCTTTGAGAATTTAATCATTCATCGTGATCAAGAAGAACGGAGAAAGAAAAGAAAAAAACGAGCGTATATAGAAAGAAATCGTGAGGAAGGGCATATCCGTTTATGGAATGATTATTTTAGTGATACTCCAACGTATCCTGAAAATTTATTCCGTCGACGTTTTAGAATGAACAAACCATTATTTACGCGCATTGTTGATCGTCTCTCCAACGAAGTTCTTTACTTTAAGGAAAAGCAAGATGGTCTCGGAAGGAGTAGTCTCTATCCCCTTCAAAAGTGTACTGCAGCCATTCGTGTATTGGCATATGGTTCTGCGGCTGATGCGGTCGACGAATACCTCCGGCTCGGTGAAACAACAACTCGGTTATGCGTGGAAAATTTCGTCGAAGGGATTATATGTTTGTTTGGCGGCTGATCTTCAACGTCTACTTAATGTTGGAGAGTATCGAGGATTTCCCGGAATGATTGGAAGCATCGATTGTATGCACTGGGAGTGGAAGAATTGTCCCACCGCTTGGAAAGGGCAATATTCCCGTGGTTCGGGTAAACCAACAATTGTTTTAGAGTCGGTTACTTCATACGATCTCTGGATATGGCACGCATTTTTTGGACCTCCAGGTACGTTAAACGATATCAATGTTCTTGATCGCTCGCCTGTTTTTGATGACATTATAAAGGATTCATTGTTCGACATTTTTTTGTTTTTTTTTTTTTTTTACACTTTTCCGATAAGAACCGACTTTTACATATCTTATTTAAGAAACAGTTCTTAACGTTTTAGCGGTTCTTACCTAAAGCTAAAAATCTCATTCTAAGAGTCCGGATTAATGATGGTCTAAGATTTTACCAATAGATGCTCAAAAAAAAGATTTTACAGCAGCCCCTGATACCTTTGCCTTCTTGCATGTCACATTAACATCTTCATATACATACCATAAACTCTGTGACAAAAAGTAAAGTTTAAACACAACAGATCTGATCATTTCCCTTTACTATATATCCTTACAATTGCATAGCATTTGTTATTTCATCTTTGCATAACATACTGTATACGAGAGGTTTTATTTCCATATATCAAATAACTCACCATCTTGATGAAAACCCCATTTTAAATGATTAAATCTTTGACATACTAATTCATGCAAATTACTTCTCAAAAGTACTTGAGACACAACAACTTACCTTGCACAGTACTTAAAGAAGCTCAACAAAGATCCGATTATCATACATGCAGGGGAGAGATGGCTTGACGTCGCATAAGCAAACCTTGGACCTATGACCATCACTGTCCATCTCATGGGATAGAACCATGGCTTACTTCAAATCCAGATGCTTGAATGTTCTTGACATGGCTACATGACTTCTAGGTCACTTGTTACCTTTTTTCAGCTATATTCACCGTTTATCATATGAATCAGAAAAAAAAAATAGACCGTTTATCAGGATTTTAGGATTGGCCATCGCATTTTCGGTTTTGTTTCAAAACTCTCCAGTTTATAATTATCAAATCTACAAACCAAATTGTTATTACTCGTCTGGGTTGAATATATAGGTTTGGTTTCAGTCCAGTTTGAACTCAGTCAAGGTTTGTAACTTTGTATATAGAAAAACGAAAACCGAGCCAGTTTGATTTTAGATCGGTTATTTCAAGGTAGTTTTGGTTTATACTGAATTGAACCTCCTAAACCGGGATCGGTTATCACTGACCGTCTCTACAATTTCATATAGACCGGTAAACCAAACCCGAGTCGTTCCTCTCTGAAATGGCAAAGCAATGTCCACCAAGAATGATGAAAGGCCAGACCGATACGCTCGGCCTTAGTCTTAAACCACAGCTTCACAAGCTCATCTACTTGAGGATTCTATCAAACAAATCTGTTCTTGAAGTAGATCAATAACTGCTTTACAAAGATGACACCAAGCAAAATCTCTGAGGAGTTCTCAGATAGTTTTGAGGATAGATACGAAGAGACAAGCAGGCTTAGAAACTAAAACAAAGAGTACAATCTCTCTCTGCTCTCGCTCTCTCTCTCCCCCGATTGCAAGAAGCATAAACATGAAACAACAGGGAGAAAAAAGATTGAAAACTCTTTCAGTTTCAGATATATAGATTAATGTTGTTATTTATTACATTGTGATCGCCGTGAAAAAGGCTTCTCTATAGCTAACAGGAGTTTGATTCTTTTTCTGTGTTTCTTTCCAAAAAAGTAGTATTCTCTTTTTCTGATATTCACATAAGTATAAAGTGTATGCAGTCAAAATTGCTCCCGCACGCACGAAAGAGAAAACAATATTTTATTTGTCTAACCTCTTTGCTTTATGACTCAGTTTGTGTAGTGCCAAACTTCTTAGTCTCTTTGCTTGTTCCTTCCTGGTAGCTTCAAGAAGATGCCAAACAATTATAAGAATATAATTCTGTTACATTACCAACAAAAGAGGTTTTAGCTGAGTGTAAGATCTATCATAGCTTCTGTAAGATTGTTTGCAAACACTTTTTCATTATAGAAAATGGAAAATGAGTACCTCAAAATAGTTGTCAAAGCACGAATCTTCAAACAGAAACCTCTTCCTCGGAAACTCGCTATCAAAGATGACCTACTTATCTAAGCTTCTTCTTCTTCTTCTTTTTGTTTTATCTTATTAATATTGTTATAAGGAGAATCTGACTAGTCACCATTCTGAGCGGCAGGACTATGATTTAAACTTTTTGTTTGGCTCTGGTTCTCACCATGGCTTTGAGTCTCATCCAGCTTCTGGCTCTCCATATGGGTTTGATGCTCGATCTGAACCTGGTTAGTGTGGCTCTTGATCTTGATTACCTGACTCTAACAACCGTCCAACAATTAAAAAAAAAAACTAATCCAGAACCATAAACTTTCTTTGTAGTGAGCATATCTTACCTTGTACATGTACTTCCTACGAAGTTTCATGGCTGTGCGTATGCATCTCCTTACGCGAAACACAAGAACCTTATCATTGAATATCTGTAAAAAAAAACATCTCCTGAATCAGTATATATAGATATGCATCTCATCACAAGTAAGGTGAAAGTTTCCACCTGTATCATGTCATCAATTGAGCGAGTTTCCTTAATGATCTTGTGCCGATTCATGATTAAAATCGCCGCCACACAAAACACAGGAAGAGCATAATCCCCTCTCTTGATTGATGAAACTACACAAGGGACATGTGTTGTTGTTGTTCTATCGTTCCTTGACCAAAGACTCCTTGTCAAACCACAGAAGTGATATGCAGAGTATGATGATGATGATGACTTCATCCCACTCTCTTCATAGAGCGGACCAGTAGTCTTTGGCAATGGACCACTCTTCGGCAGCAAACCGCTCATAGACAACAAACCGCTGCTCTTCGAAATTGGCCCGCTCTTTGAAATCGCTGGCTCCCTCTTTATACTATCACCATTTATCGCTTCTTCATTCACCTCAGCTTCAGTTTTTCTCGGAAGCTGAATCACCAAAGGCTCCAAGCAATCATTCCCCAAAGCTTCAGTCACAGATTCATCATAATCAGCTGCCCACATCATCTAAAAATTGCATGGTTGTTTAGTACAAAGTAGTTGAAAGAAAGAGAGACTGAACAGAAGAGCTACACACCTCCCACATTCTGAGAGCCTCATTAAAAGACAATTCTCGCCGGAACAGAACTAAAAGCATACGGAAGGCAAAGTGAAGACTCTCAGCACCAATACGTGATAAGTGAGAAAAGATATCTTTATCTGTGAGTTGCAATATGTGCCACAGTGACTGCAACTGATCCATCACCCCAGTTGGTCCCTCCATTTGAAAATTCGCTCGCTGCACATATAAGACACATAGCAAAAATCATAATGCATGATTCAGATAACATATGGTATATTAAGCAGTGTTCTAAAAGTCGATCTAGACGGCTTCTGAATGAAACTATTTTTATCTAATGATTTTTTTTTTATTATAAAAAGTTGGTCTAAATGTTCTAGGCGCCCGTCTAATCAATAATCTCATATAAGACGCCGTAGCGATTTTCTTGAACATTGATATTAAAATATTGGTATTACCGTTCTTCTTATGAGCATTTCAAAGCACCAAAAGGCATCAGCGTTATCTTCAAAAAGAACCACGAAAGGAGAGACTAAATCACTCATTCCTATCAACACATTTGCAAAACATAGAGTTAGTATCCCAAACCAAAACCATGTTTCTGTTCAACATATCTAAGAGACAAGATATAAGGAACCTTGGCAATAACCAGTTGCAGGATCAACCCAAGCATAGACCGCAAGTATATCAGACATTCTTCCTAGATTCCCTGGATCTTCGTAGAACTCAAG
Source organism: Brassica oleracea var. oleracea (assembly GCF_000695525.1). NCBI lineage: Eukaryota > Viridiplantae > Streptophyta > Magnoliopsida > Brassicales > Brassicaceae > Brassica > Brassica oleracea. The sequence continues at coordinate 2,654,424 of NC_027751.1, forward strand.
GTGGCTGTCCGTCCTCACCACATCAACAACTGAAGAAACAAAAGAGTTAACTAAGTTGTCGTAAACAAAAAAAAAGACAAGGATAATCATTCCTACCTATTCGATGCAATGTCCAAAGCCACTCAGAAACTCGATCTTCTGTGACATTCCCAACACGAGAGGGACTCTCCTTCACCGATGCTGTTTCAGGGACATCTGATATTCTCGAGCCAGGATAAGACGATGGTCCAACCGCTTCGATCTCTGAAGCGGGCTTAGGCTGTTCTCTAACTAACTCAGCATTCTTATCAACTCGAAAATGGTGCATTCCCTCCTTCTCCTCAGATCTTATCTCACTCTCCGGCGTAGAAACCTCTATCTTGTCTAAACTATTCCTCCCAAACAAATCCGTAACCGGCAGGGAGGGGAAGTCATAGTAACCGGCAGGGGAAGCAAAGCCAAAAGGACTAGAAGTTTTGTATACTACGCTCTCTGGACTTTCTCTTCCGCTTGCTAACTCAATAGACTCACTAGAACTCCCTCTTCTGTGTACATGAGGTGGTGCATCAGTACCGTTATTACTCCAATCACTGTGATTATGATTCTCAGTATCATCATGATCATCAACACAAGCTTCTTCTGTAGTAGAAGCCTTTACAGACTCATCTCTATAAGACTTCCGCATATCCATGACTTTAGACCCCACAACATAGGCAAGGGAGCCAGTTCCAACGCTTGAATGCATCGTCTGGCATTGCTTGAGCAATTCATTGTACCGTTTCCTTCGGGCAAGCCTGAGTTGGTTACGGTGCTCAGAGGTGCTGCTCAACTCATAACAACCAAGTAGAAACTCCCAAACTTCAGCTCTAATAGACGGATCGATTCCCTAAATAAGGATTCAACATCATACATCAGAGCATTGTATAAAGATAGCTTCTTCAGCAAAAAAAGAGAGAAGCATACCCCCAAAATGATTAACTTGAGTGCCTTTTGAAAACCAGAAACTCTCCCTTCACTATCAAAAGACGCCTGCCACTTCTCTGGCTTAAGCATTTTGCCGATCTGCGCCATTACAAATACTCATTTACATAACATTGTTATAGAGAAGATGGAATAAGAAACAAAAAGGGGTAAAAAAAGAGAAAGAGCTTACAGTGATAACAACCTGAATGTGTGACTGTGAAAGACAAGGCTCGCTCAAATCTCGAACCAAAGATCCAACTTTCTGCAAACTCACTACACCTGCTTTTCCACAACTCCATTGTTTGCCTTCTCCACCAGAACACATCAGTCCTCCTCACTTCCCCAAACTCTTCTCTGCAAAACATTCATCATCACTTATATATATATACACATCAACAAGATCATCAAGATCTTGTAGCACACATAGCCAGATCAGAATCCACCTTCTATTTCAATCAATAGAATAAAAAAAAAATCAGATCTTTACTGTGATCAGATTCCAATTTTTTCACAAAAATCCAAAAAAAAAAACATGATTTATAAATTTCAGACAGGAGATAGAGAGACAGATCAATGGACCCGGTCGGGTTGAGTTTCCTTAAAAAAAAGATCAAAAACAGAAACTTTCCTTAAACGTTTACGAACATTTAGAGCTCAGGTGAGAATATAAACATGGATGCAGAGAGATAAGGGGAAAAACCTGAAGGGGTCAAGGATCATGAAGGATGATGATCTTCTCCGATCTCCATTGTTTCATGGGCGACTGAAAGTTTGTTCCTTTTTTTTTTTTTTAATTTTCTTCCTTCTCTCTCCTTTCTGATCAAAAAGTGTTTCTATTTTCTCTCTCTTTAATTTTTTTTAAATTTTTTGTTTTTCTTCCTTTTTTAGGCTAATAACGCTTGCGGAAAAATTAAATAAACTTTAATCTAAAAAGTAAAGTGAAGTGTCGAAATAATTGTTATTGACTTATTATAGCCCTTATAGGACTAATTGACAATTAGTTGAGATCTATCTATACCATTATCATGTGAATGTCTATGTTTACGATCAACAAGATCAGTGTGTTTTGCAATGTTGCAATGTGATTAGATATTTGATTAAAATACGATATCTTATGAGTTATAGTGTATGTATATAATTATTCCGTTGGACTTTTCTTGTTAGCACTTTGAGAAAATACAAATTGGGCCTTTTTGAATTTTGTTGGGTTCCTATGATCTTTATTAGGCCCAATATAGCTAGATATTTATCATCAAAAGTAATACTACTTTACAGAAGACATGTTTCATAGTAAGGGAATTCTGAAGATATAGTTGTTAGTGCTTAAGTTAAATTTATCCGTCATTTAACTGTTCTATAGTTAAAGTTAAAAGGGCTATTCTTGTGGTTGCATCTACTGTTTTCCAAAACTTGATTAAATCCTAGTAAACTTGCTTTCATCCTAGTAAATTTAAAATGCATCGCACTGATTACATATCAGATCAGTGTACCGGCCCTAACTAGGTGCTCTTAGGCCGTCTAGGGCAGTTCCATATATAGTTTTTTTTTGTCAGAAAAATTTATTTTATTTTAACATGTATCCTACATTATTGGATCTATAATCACACGTCACAATACATGACAAAGAACTTTAATTAATTACAGCAAATAGGGAGACAAGCAAATTTCTGCAAGATATTATAGCCCTAGTTGTATATTGTTGAAGATTCCACGCTTGAAGAATCTTGAAAGAGAACTCGAATCTCATCGGACGGTCAAGATTCACCTATCATATCAAACTTTAATCACTTTTATAAATGGAGAATATGTTAGGAGAGGAAGTGGGTCATTCGTGGCACCAGCAGAACAATAAAATAGTCTCAGTCACGGATACTAACGTGCCATTGTGGTCGAATGCAGAGCAATTTGTATAAAGTGGATCACATGCATCTCTTGTTGATCTCCTGTAACCAACTAAATATTACGAGCAACTTGATAATTTATTCTTAGGGAGAGAGGTTACAAATCGGCTTATTCCTAATAGTTTTTGACACACAAATCGAAACCAATCATTGTAAGGTGCGAACGTACCAGCACCAGTGCACCGAATCTCATCAGAACAGCACGGATAATCGTGCTTGGGCGAGAAAATAGTACTAGAATGGATGATTTTTTGGAAAGTCTTTGTGTTGCACTCATTTTTATATCTGTCCAAAAAAAAAACAATATTTGTAGAATGATTAATCTGCCTAACTTTTACCAAAATACAATTAGTCAATTATGCGAGCAAAGATAGTGGTATTTTTCAATTTTATAGTTAAGCTTATTGCCACTTGCAAGGCATGCAAACTCTATGTTTTCCGAAAGCTTTTATATATCAGATATATCAATGCGATTATATGGCTGTGTTTTTATTTTTATATAATACTAATTAAGATGCAGCGAACTCTGAACATCTTAATTTAGTAAGAATAATTACGTTGATAAATTTCTGCAAAGGATAAAAAGGAAGAAATACAAAAAGGGATTTCCTTAGAAAAAGAAAAAGTGGACAAAATTGACTCGCATTTATCATCGAACAAATACGAAAAAAGAATCATAAGTATAACTCAATGGCGAGTATTTGCTTTGAAAACTATATTATTGTTTTTGTAAAACAATATGCTTACTTTGCTATTATTTACATGTTTAATATATGTGGAATTAAATAAATATACCATGCAGTGCATGAAGCTCTCTGTAAAAGATACGCTGACATGAGACGATATGCTATGTCCAAGGATTCCTAATTAAAATACTATTTACGTACTTGCATAAAAAAACAACAAATAAAAAATTATCTTCAGCACCCAGTTCCTTTCTTGTCGTCGCCACACGTGGATTTGAATCTAATCAAAACGCATCGTTCTGTTGCTTACGCAAGCACAAAAGCTCAGAGAGAGACCGATTCGATTCCGTCTCTAAGGAAACCTCTCTCTCTCTCTCTCTCTCTCTCTCTCTGCCTCTCCTTCGTCGCAAAGCTTAAATGGAATCGACAATATTATCCCGTCTTCTGATGTAATATCTTCCCACGAGAGCTTAAGTGTAAGCCTTTACACAAACTCAACTTTCTATAGCTTAAAGCTCAGTTTTTTTTTTTTTTTTTTTTTTTTTTTTTACTTTCCTCTGTTTTGGATTGTGTAGGTCTTGTCTGAAACTCTGAACTTTGGTCTCTTTACTATATACTCTTGTAATGTTCTGGAGTTGCGGTTGTTAAAGTTTTGGACTTTTTGTCTTATTGTGAAACCAACTCGTGAATTTGATTATGTGACGTCTTCTCTGTTGGTAGGGTACTGGTGGAGGTTTCAAGCATCTCTTGTGTATGTATGTAATGATTCGATTGAAAGATCCTCTCTTTGACTCAAATGAATGATCCTGTTATGTTCGAATCAAAATTCAACAGTTGTTGTTGCTGTTGAGGTGTTTTGTTCAATCAATCATCAACGAAATGGAACACCCTTTTGCTTCTAGAGAGAAAGGTTTTGGTTATCAAGACATTCCTACAGAACAACAAATGGATGGTTTAAGCTTTGGTCCTCATGATATGCTCAACTCATCTTCATCATCTGAGCTAATGAACTTCGACTCTTTCTCTACATGGTTCAATACCCCTTCCCCTACTGATCTCTTGTTCTCTCAATACGGTCTATCCACTTCTTCTCATCCACCTGAGACGAGAGCTGGCCTCACTCGTTCCTTCCATGATCTGGAAAGCTCTTACCATACTGAAGAAAGATCAACGAGCTCTCAGATTCATTGCTCATTAGATATCAACGAGTTAAGCGGTAAACGACGCAGGGTTAGTAACCAGACTATCCCCAGGTCTTTGAGCCACTCGTTAGATGAGAAGATGCTCAAAGCACTAAGCTTATTCATAGAGTCCTCATCAGGTTCAGGAGAAGGCATCTTAGCTCAAATCTGGACTCCCATCAAGGCAGGAGACCAGTACATTCTCAGTACATGCGACCAAGCCTATCTGCTTGACCCGAGGCTTTCTCAGTACCGTGAAGCGTCGAGGAAATTCACTTTTGCTTCCAAACCAAATCAATGTTCTTCTTCTCCTGGTCTCCCTGGACGAGTCTTTATCTCAGGAGTACGCGAATGGACATCAAACGTGAGGTATTACAAGAGGGATGAGTATCTGCGTATGAAGCATGCGGTAGATAACGAAGTCCGTGGCTCCATTGCGATACCTATCCTTGAAGAAGCGTCTGGGACGTCTTGTTGCGCTGTCATGGAGCTCGTCACGTCCAAGGAGAAACATGATTTTGATGTGGAGATGGAGTCTGTTTGCCGTGCTCTTCAGGCTGTGAACTTAAGGACTTCATCGATCCCTCGACCTCAGGTAACATCTGAACCAATCAAAAAAGATGTTCAAGTCTCAGTCTAATTGAACTTCTGCTTTGCAGTACCTTTCAAGTAACCAAAGAGAGGCCTTGGCTGAAATAAAAGATGTTTTACGAGCAGTATGTCATGCGCACAAGTTGCCTTTAGCTCTAGCCTGGCTTCCTTGTAATAATGGACCAAACTCATTAGTTCTTTGCGTGGAGGAGACGGCTTGTTATGTGAATGATATGGAGATGGAAGGCTTTGTCCACGCTTGTGTGGAGCATTGTCTAAGAGAGAAGGAAGGAATTGTAGGCAAAGCTTTTGTATCAAACCATCCGTTCTTTGCTTCTGATGTGAAGGCGTGTGACATCGGCGAGTATCCTCTTGTTCATCATGCTAGAAAGTACGGTTTGAATGCTGCTGTTGCTATAAAGCTGAGGAGTACTCACACCGGTGAAGATGATTACATACTTGAACTTTTCTTGCCGGTAAGTATGAGAGGAAGCTTGGAACAACAGCTTCTATTGGATAGCCTTTCGGGTACGATGCAGAGGATTTGTCGAACTCTGAGAACTGTTTCAGATGTGGGGGTGACTAAAAGGAGTGGAGAGATATCTACATGTTCAAGAAGCTTTCAGACAATAGTATTAGATTGTGAACTTAACTCTAACTCCTCTGATAAAGATAACAGTAGTACAGGATCTCAAGGCACGTTTGAGCAGGTATGTTGATGTATGCAGTTTGGTTATTCTGTAGATACTGTGAACAGACTTGCTAGAGTGAGCACTGATTTGTTTTTTTTTCATAGGATAAGAGCAAAGCTAGAACGCCAGAGAAGAAGAAAAGCACAACAGAGAAGAATGTGACCTTAAGTGTTCTCCAACAACATTTCTCTGGGAGTCTAAAGGATGCTGCAAAAAGCCTTGGTGGTGAGGTTTTCACATTATCTCAGGCATTGATGCATTCCTATTTACCAGATAAGGTTTCTAACGGTCTTGACTTTGGATCTAATCTGTTGCAGTTTGTCCCACTACATTAAAACGGATATGCAGACAGCATGGGATCATGAGGTGGCCGTCTCGTAAGATTAACAAAGTGAACAGGTCATTAAGGAAAATACAGACGGTGCTCGACTCTGTCCAGGGTGTAGAAGGAGGACTGAGGTTTGACTCAGCAACGGGAGAGTTTGTTGCAGCTGGCCCTACCCCAAAAGATCCATCTTCTAATGATGACAATGCATGTGAAGATACCTCCTTTGAGCTCTTGAAAGCTAAATCAGTCGGCAATGCAGTTAAGTTAGAGGATGACATCATTACAAACGGTAAGACTATCTCCTATGCCATGAACCTTAGATAGAGATTTTTAAAATCTTGAGCGAGTTCCTGTTTGGTGCAGATTCATTCATGGATGCTAGTGGTCAACAATGTGATTGGATGGCTGAACAGTCTGGCTTCAATGGCAAGTTAAGCTCTCCGGTTACAGATGGCATGGAAACAACAATTCGATCCATGTCAGATTCATCTAATAGCTCAGGCGCAGTTATGATGGGAAGCTCATCTACTTCCATGGACAATGGGAACCAAACGAGAACCCACGGCGAAAGTGGATCAACAACGCTCACTGTAAAGGCTACTTATAGAGAAGACACAATACGTTTCAAGTTCGAGTCATCAGTTGGGTGTTCTCAGCTCTACAAAGAAGTTGGTAAAAGGCTTAAACTGCAAGAGGGGTCGTTTCAGCTGAAGTACTTGGATGATGAAGAAGAATGGGTGTTGATGGTTACAGATTCTGATCTCCAAGAATGCTTGGAGATATTATATGGTATGGGGAAACACACGGTGAAGTTCCTCGTTAGAGATTTACCTGCTCCTATAGGTAGTTCTGGTGGCAGCAACGGTTACTTAGGCACAGGTTTATAATATCTACTGCTTACTTATGCTTTCCCCTGTGAAAGAATCTTCATATATTAGTTTGCTTGTAAAGAAAGGCATGATGGAGAAAGACAATTTTGATACTGTATATGTTTATTGTCTTATATAAATCAGAAAATAAAAAGTTGGATGTCTAATCTTGTCGGTGGTGGCCAAATATGTCAACAATTCAAACTAGAATTATTTGAATGTTAAAACTTTTTTGTTGTTTACTTATCTTACTGGTTTAGTTTTGGTATGGTTCGGTTTCAATACCACTAAGCAAAACGGTTTGGTCCTAAAGATGAATATAAATAGCACCACCAGCACCAATTGTTCACCGCATATCAAAACAAACCCCAAAGTGAGACATTCTTAGCAAAAGTGACAATGGCGATAAAACCACTTTCCATCTTCGTTGTCTTCTTCATCTTCTTCTTAGTTATCTCTGGTATGTTACTTAGACAGACTTTGCTAGTATCTTCATTTAACTCTTGGTATTTACTAGCTCTCAGGGATCATATGGTTTTGTTTTCTTTTGTTATGACAGACATGCCAGAGACAGAAGCGCAAGATAGCAAGTGCTTGAGAGAATACGGTGGTGATGTTGGCTTCGGCTTCTGTGCGCCTCGGATATTTCCGACGATTTGTTACACAAGATGCCGTGAGAACAAGGGGGCTAAAGGTGGAAGATGCCGTTGGGGACAAGGAACTAACGTTACGTGCTTATGCGACTACTGCAACGATCAACCCTAATCACAACGTCTAAGCAATCGTTAATACACTATGGCTGCAAAACGCAAATGCTATGTTTGGATCATTTTGGTTGTGTAGTAAATCTAATAATGAATGTGAATGGTCCCAAAATAAATGTATGATGATGTAATGTGAAAGAAAGAATAATGTAAAAGTACGACTTTCTATGTGTAATAAAATAAGTTTGGTAATACTTTGACTCCTTTGGTAATACCTTGGCATCCACATGTTCATATCTACGTTTACTTAGGCTCTCCGATATGATTTTAACCCCATTTTAAATTGTGTTCTAGCCAAACTCTTTTGAATTACATTTACTGAACCAGGCGGCGACGTCAAAGTAATCTGACATTTGGGCAATCAGTGTTCTAACAATATCTTGGTTAAGTTAACCTAAAAACATGATTTTTAATTGTTGTATTATATTCCCCTTTATTCAAATACTCCCTCTGGATTTAAATATAAGATGTTTAAGGTTTTACACACATATTAAGAAACAATAAATACAATATTTTAGTTGTTACTTTTTGATTATATCAATAAAGTTTCACCACTCATAATTTTACTTTTTAATTTATGTTTAAATTTTAAAAACAAATGCATTAATTGTATCTCAAAACATCATATTTTCGTTTACAAAATAAAAATATATAACATCTTACATTTAATATGCATATACATATATTACATTTTTAAAATGTGTGTATTAAGTCAAAAACACCATTAAAACGAGATATATAGACTAAGGAATGCCGTCCAACTAGTGGACTAACCACTATAAAATTGCTATTTTCTACAGAAACGGAAACAACCAAAGTTCCAAATCTCTTTGACCTTCATCATATGTTAGTGAATGATGCAACTATGCATTAAAACAGTATTTTCATATTTTTGTTTTTTTTTTTTCAAAATCTATGTGTTAACAATCCCTACGACAATATTGAATTTTTTAGTAAATGCTCTATATACCGAAGTCTATGATCTTTAGTGTTGTTATAAAATCTCTAAACACATTTTACATTTGTATTAATGTATATTAAACTCTCTTTCATTGTACATAGCCATCGTTTTAATTTTTTTGTCAATTAATTTAGTAAAGCTTCATAATACTCCCTAAATTGGTGGACTAACCACTATAAAATCGCTATTTTCTAGAGAAATGGAGACAACAAAAGTTTCAAACCTCTTTGACCTTCATCATATGTTAGTGAAGGATGCAGCTATGCAATAAAATAGAAATTTTCATATTTTTGAATTTTTCTCAAAATCTCCCACCAAAATATTGATTTTTTCGGTAAATGCTCTATATAATGAAGCCTATGGTCATTAGTGTTGTTTTAAAATTTCTAAACACATTCTACATTTTTATTAATGTATATTAAATACTCTTTCATGGTATACATGCATCGTTTTAATATTTTTGTCAATTAATTTAGTAAAACTTCATAATACTCCCTAAATTGGTGGACTCCACTATAAAATCGCTATTTTCTAGAGAAACGGAGAAAACAAAAATTTCAAACCTCTTTGACCTTCATCATATGTTAGTGAAGGATGCAACTATGCATTAAAACAATATTTTCATATTTTTGATTTTGTTTTCAAAATCTATGTGTATTGAAGCCTATGATCTTTAGTGTTATAAAATTCCTAAACACATTCTACATTTGTATTAATGTATATTAAACTCTCTTTCATGGTATATAAACATCGTTTTTTTTTTGTCAATTAATTTAGTAAAACTTCAAATACTCCCTAAATTGATGGACTTACCACTATAAAATCGCTCCACTATAAAATCGCTTTTTTCAAGAGAAACGAAGATAAAAAAAGTTCCAAACCTCTTTGACCTTCATCATATGTTAGTGAAGGATGCAACTATGCATTAAAACAGTTTTTTCATATATGTGAATTTTTCTCAAAATCTATGTGTTAACCCCTACGAAAATATTGATTTTTTCGGTAAATGTTCTATATACTGAAGTCTATGATCTTTAGTGTTGTTTTAAAATTTCTAAACACATTCTACATTTGTATTAATGTATATTAAACTCTTTTTCATGATACATGGGCACCATTAGTAATTTTTTGTCAATTAGTTTAGTAAAACTTCATAATACTCCCTAAATTGGTGTACTAACCACAATAAAATTGATATCTTCTAGAGAAACGGAAACAACAAAAGTTCCAAACCTCTTTGAATTTCATCATATATTAGTGAAGGATGCAACTATGCATTAAAACAGTATTTTCATATGTTTGATTTTTTCTCAAAATCTATGTGTCCCTACGAAAATATTGAATTTTTCGGTAAATGCTATATATACTGAAGTCTATGATCATTACTGTTGTTTTAAAATTTCTATACACATTATACATTTCTATTAATGTATATTAAACTCTCATTCATGGTACATAAGCATCGTTTTATTTTTTTTGTCAATTAATTTAGTAAAAATTCATAATACTCCCTAAATTGGTGGACTAACCACTATAAAATCGGTTTTTTTTTCTAGAAAAACAGAGATAAAAAAAGTTCCAAACCTCTTTGACCTTCATCATATGTTAGTGAAGGGTGCAACTATGCATTAAAACAGTATTTTCATATTTTTGATTTTTTCTCAAAATCTATGCGTTAACCCCTACGAAAATATTAAATTTTTCGGTAAATGTTCTATATACTGAAGCCTATGATCTTTAGTGTTGTTTTAAAATTT
>NC_027751.1:2665125-2665872 GCF_000695525.1 Brassica oleracea var. oleracea
CCTAAATTGGTGGACTAACCACAATAAAATCGCTATATTCCAGAGAAACGGAGATAACAAAAGTTCCAAACCTATTTGAATTTCATCATATGTTAGTGAACGATGCAACTATGCATTAAAACAATATTTTCATATTTTTGAATTTTTCTCAAAATCTATGTGTTAACCCCCTACGAAAATATTGAATTTTTCTGTAAATGCTCTATATACTGAAGCCTATGATCTTTAGTGTTGTTTTAAAATTTATAAACACACTCTACTTTTGTATTAATATATATTAAACTCTCTTTCATGATACAAGGGCATTTTTTGTAATTATTTGTCAATTTATTTAGTAAAACTTCATAATACTCCCTAAATTAGTGGACTAACCACAATAAAATCGCTATATTATAGAGAAACGGAGACAACAAAAGTTCCAAACCTCTTCGAATTTCCACATATGTTAGTGAATGATGCAACAATGCATTAAAACAGTTTTTACATATTTTTGAATTTTTCTCATAATCTATGTGTTAACTAACCCCCTACGAAAATATTGAATTTTCGGTAAATGCTCTATATATGAAGCTTATGATCTTTAGTGTTGTTTTAAAATTTATAAACACACTCTACTTTTGTATTAATATATATTAAACTCTCTTTCATGATACATATGCATCGTTTGTAATTATTTGTCAATTAATTTAGTATAACTTCATATAACTCCCTAAATTGGTGGACTAACCACAATAAAATCGCTATATT
>NC_027751.1:2666058-2673955 GCF_000695525.1 Brassica oleracea var. oleracea
TCTTTCATGGCACAAGGGCATCGTTTTAATTTTTTGTCAATTAATTTAGTAAAAATTCATAATACTCCCTAAATTGGTGGACTAACCACAATAATATCGCTATATTCTAGAGAAACAGAGATAACAAAAGTTCCAAACCTCTTTGAATTTCATCATCTGTTACAGAAGGATGTAACTATGCATTAAAACAGTATTTTTCATATTTTTGAATTTTTCTCTAAATCTATGTGTTAACCCCTACAAAAATATTGATTTTTTTCGGTAAATGCTCTATATACTGAAACCAATAATCTTTAGTGTTGTTTTAAAATTTATAAACACATTTTACATTTTTATTAATGTATATTAAACTTTTTTTCTTGGTACATGTTCATCTTTTTAATTTTTTGTCAATTAATTTAGTAAAAATTCATAATACTCCCTAAATTGGTGGACTAACCACAATAATATCGCTATATTCTAGAGAAACAGAGATAACAAAAGTTCCAAACCTCTTTGAATTTCATCATAGTGAATGATGCAACTATGCATTAAAACCGTATTTTTGAATTTTTGATTTTTTTTCTCAAAATCTACGAAAATATTGAAATTTTCGCTAAATGCTCTATATACTGAACCTATGATCTTTAGTGTTGTTTTAAAATTTCTAAACACATTCTACATTTGTATTAATGTATATTAAACTCTCTTTCATGATACATGGGCATCGTTTGGAATTATTTGTCAATTAATTTAGTAAAACTTCATAATCCTGCCTAAATTGGTGTACTAACCACAATAAACTCGCTATATTCTAGAGAAACGGAGACAACAAAAGTTCCAAACCTCTTTGAATTTCATCATATGTTAGTGAAGGATGCAACTATGCATTAAAACCGTATTTTTGAATTTTTCTCAAAATCTACGAAAATATTGAATTTTTCGGTAAATGTTCTATATACTGAAGCCTATGATCTTTAGTGTTGTTTTAAAATTTCTAAACACATTCTACATTTGTATTAATGTATATTAAACTCTCTTTCATGATACATGGGCATCGTTTGGAATTATTTGTCAATTAATTTAGTAAAACTTCATAATCCTGCCTAAATTGGTGTACTAACCACAATAAACTCGCTATATTCTAGAGAAACGGAGACAACAAAAGTTCCAAACCTCTTTGAATTTCATCATATGTTAGTGAAGGATGCAACTATGCATTAAAACCGTATTTTTGAATTTTTCTCAAAATCTACGAAAATATTGAATTTTTCGGTAAATGTTCTATATACTGAAGCCTATGATCTTTAGTGTTGTTTTAAAATTTCTAAACACATTCTACATTTGTATTAATGTATATTAAACTCTCTTTCATGATACATGGGCATCGTTTGGAATTATTTGTCAATTAATTTAGTAAAACTTCATAATCCTGCCTAAATTGGTGTACTAACCACAATAAACTCGCTATATTCTAGAGAAACGGAGACAACAAAAGTTCCAAACCTCTTTGAATTTCATCATATGTTAGTGAAGGATGCAACTATGCATTAAAACCGTATTTTTGAATTTTTCTCAAAATCTACGAAAATATTGAATTTTTCGGTAAATGTTCTATATACTGAAGCCTATGATCTTTAGTGTTGTTTTAAAATTTCTAAACACATTCTACATTTGTATTAATGTATATTAAACTCTCTTTCATGATACATGGGCATCGTTTGGAATTATTTGTCAATTAATTTAGTAAAACTTCATAATCCTGCCTAAATTGGTGTACTAACCACAATAAACTCGCTATATTCTAGAGAAACGGAGACAACAAAAGTTCCAAACCTCTTTGAATTTCATCATATGTTAGTGAAGGATGCAACTATGCATTAAAACCGTATTTTTGAATTTTTCTCAAAATCTACGAAAATATTGAATTTTTCGGTAAATGTTCTATATACTGAAGCCTATGATCTTTAGTGTTGTTTTAAAATTTCTAAACACATTCTACATTTGTATTAATGTATATTAAACTCTCTTTCATGATACATGGGCATCGTTTGGAATTATTTGTCAATTAATTTAGTAAAACTTCATAATCCTGCCTAAATTGGTGTACTAACCACAATAAACTCGCTATATTCTAGAGAAACGGAGACAACAAAAGTTCCAAACCTCTTTGAATTTCATCATATGTTAGTGAAGGATGCAACTATGCATTAAAACCGTATTTTTGAATTTTTCTCAAAATCTACGAAAATATTGAATTTTTCGGTAAATGTTCTATATACTGAAGCCTATGATCTTTAGTGTTGTTTTAAAATTTCTAAACACATTCTACATTTGTATTAATGTATATTAAACTCTCTTTCATGATACATGGGCATCGTTTGGAATTATTTGTCAATTAATTTAGTAAAACTTCATAATCCTGCCTAAATTGGTGTACTAACCACAATAAACTCGCTATATTCTAGAGAAACGGAGACAACAAAAGTTCCAAACCTCTTTGAATTTCATCATATGTTAGTGAAGGATGCAACTATGCATTAAAACCGTATTTTTGAATTTTTCTCAAAATCTACGAAAATATTGAATTTTTCGGTAAATGTTCTATATACTGAAGCCTATGATCTTTAGTGTTGTTTTAAAATTTCTAAACACATTCTACATTTGTATTAATGTATATTAAACTCTCTTTCATGATACATGGGCATCGTTTGGAATTATTTGTCAATTAATTTAGTAAAACTTCATAATCCTGCCTAAATTGGTGTACTAACCACAATAAACTCGCTATATTCTAGAGAAACGGAGACAACAAAAGTTCCAAACCTCTTTGAATTTCATCATATGTTAGTGAAGGATGCAACTATGCATTAAAACCGTATTTTTGAATTTTTCTCAAAATCTACGAAAATATTGAATTTTTCGGTAAATTCTCTATATACTGAAGACTATGATCTGTAATGTTGTTTTAAAATATCTAAACACGTTCTACATTTTTATTAATGTATAATAAACTCTCTTTCAAGGTACATGGGCATCGTTTTTATTTTTTGTCAGTTAATTTAGTAAAACTTCATAATACTCCATAAATTGGTGGACTAACCACAATAAAATCGCTATATTCTAGAGAAACGGAGACAACAAAAGTTCCAAACCTCTTTGAATTTCATCATATGTTAGTGAAGGATGCAACTATGCATTAAAACAATATTCTCATATTTTTAAATTTTTTTCAAAATCTATGTATAAACCCCCTACGAAAATATTGAATTTTTCGGTAAATGCTCTATATACTGAAGCCTATGATCTTTAATGTTGTTTTAAAATTTCTAAACACGTTCTACATTTTATTAATGTATATTAAACTCTCTTTCATGGTACATGAGCATCGTTTTAATTTTTTGTCAGTTAATTTAGTAAAAATTCATAATACTGCCTAAATTGGTGGACTAACCACTATAAAATCGCTATTCTCTAGAAAAACGGAGATAACAAAGTTTTTAAACCTCTTTGACCTTCATCATATGTTAGTGAAGATGAAACTATGCATTAAAACAATATTTTCATATTTTTGAATTTTTCTCAAAATCTATGTGTTAACCCCTACGAAAATATTGAATTTTTCGGTAAATGCTCTATATACTGAAGCCTATGATCTTTAGTGTTGTTTTAAATTTTCTATACACATTCTACATTTGTATTAATGTATATTAAACTCTCTTTCATGATACATGGGCATTGTTTGTAATTATTTGTTAATTAATTTAGTAAAACTTCATAATACTCCCTAAATTAGTGGACTAACCACAATAAAATCGCTATATTCTAGAGAAACGGAGACAACAAAAGTTCCAAACCTCTTCGAATTTTCACATATGTTAGTGAATGATGCAACTATGCATTAAAACAGTTTTTTTCATATTTTTAAAATTTTCTCAAAATTTATGGGTTAACCCCTACGAAAATATTGAATTTTCGGGAAATCCTCTATATATGAAGCCTATGATATTTAGTGTTGTTTTAAAATTTCTAAACACACTCTACATTTGTATTAATGTATATTAAACTCTCTTTCATGATTCAGTGGTATCGTTTGTAATTATTTGTCAATTAATTTAGTATAACTTCATATAACTTCCTAAATTGGTGGACTAACCACAATAAAATCGCTTTATTCTAGAGAAACGGAGATAACAAAAGTTGCAAACCTCTTTGAATTTCATCATATGTTACTGAAGGATGCAACTATGCATTAAAACAGTATTTTCATATTTTTGAATTTTTCTCACAATCTTTGTGTAAACCCCTACGAAAATATTGAATTTTTCGGTAAATGCTCTATATACTGACGCCTATGATCTTTAGTTTTGTTCTAAAATTTCTAAACACATTCTACATTTGTATTAATATATATTAAACTCTCTTTTACGATACATGGGCATCGTTTGTAATTATTTGTCAATTAATTTAGTATAACTTCATATAACTCCCTAAATTGGTGGACTAACCACAATAAAATCGCTATATTCCAGAGAAACGGAGATAACAAAAGTTCCAAACCTCTTTGAATTTCATCATATGTTACTGAAGGATGCAACTATGCATTAAAACAGTATTTTCATATTTTTGAATTTTTCTCACAATCTTTGTGTAAACCCCTACGAAAATATTGAATTTTCGGTAAATCCTCTATATATGAAGCCTATGATATTTAGTGTTGTTTTAAAATTTCTAAACACACTCTACATTTGTATTAATGTATATTAAACTCTCTTTCTTGGTACATGTTCATGTTTTTAATTTTTGGACAATTAATTTAGTAAAAATTCGTAATACTCCCTAAATTGGTGGACTAACCACAATAAAAACGCTATTTTCTAGAGAAACGGAGACAATAAAAGTTCCAAACGTCTTTGACCTTCATCATATGTTAGCGAATGATGAAACTATGCATTAAAACCGTATTTTCATATTTTTGAATATTTCTCAAAATCTATGTGTACCCCTACGAAAATATTGAATATTTCGGTAAATACTCTATATACTGAAGCCTATGATCTTTAGTGTTGTTTTAAAATTTCTAAACACGTTCTACATTTGTATTAATGTATATTAAACTCTTTTTCATCATACATGGGCATCATTTTGAATTTTTTGTCAATTAATTTAGTAAAACTTCATAATACTTCCTAAATTGGTGTACTAACCACAATAAAATCGATACCTTTTATAGAAACGGAGACAACAAAAGTTCCAAACCTGTTTGAATTTCATTATATGTTAGTGAAGGATGCAAATATGCATTAAAACATTATTTTCATTTTTTTGAATTTTTCTCAAAATCTATGTGTTAACCCCTACGAAAATATTGATTTTTTCGGTAAATGCTCTATATACTGAAGCCTATGATCTTTAGTGTTGTTTTAAAATTTCTAAACACGTTCTACATTTGTATTAATGTATATTAAACTCTTTTTCATCATACATGGGCATCATTTTGAATTTTTTGTCAATTAATTTAGTAAAACTTCATAATACTTCCTAAATTGGTGTACTAACCACAATAAAATCGATACCTTTTATAGAAACGGAGACAACAAAAGTTCCAAACCTGTTTGAATTTCATTATATGTTAGTGAAGGATGCAAATATATTATTTTTGGTAAATACTCTATATACTGAAGACTATGATCTTTAATGTTGTTTTAAAATATCTAAACACGTTCTACATTTTTATTAATGTATATTAAACTCTCTTTCAAGGTACATGGGCATCGTTTTAATTTTTTGTCAGTTAATTTAGTAAAACTTCATAATACTTCCTAAATTGGTGTACTAACCACAATAAAATCGATACCTTTTATAGAAACGGAGACAACAAAAGTTCCAAACCTGTTTGAATTTCATTATATGTTATTGAAGGATGCAACTATGCATTAAAACAATATTCTCATATTTTTAATTTTTTTTCAAAATCTATGTATAAACCCCCTACGAAAATATTGAATTTCGCTAAACGCTTTATATACTGAAGCCTAAAATTTTTAGTGTTGTTTTAAATTTTCTAAACACATTATATTGTGTTAGACCCATACGAAATATTGAGTTTTATACAGGGGAATCGCTTGTAATTATTTGTCAATTAATTTGGTAAAACTTCATAATACTCCCTAAATTTGTGTACTAACCACAATAAAATCGCTATATTCTAGATAAACGGAGACAACAAAATTTCCAAACCTCTTTGAATTTCATCATATGTTAGTGAAGTATGCAACTATGCATTAAAACAGTATTTTCATATTTTTGAATTTTTTTCAAATTCTATGTGTTAACCCCTACGAAAATATTGATTTTTCGGTAAGTGCTCTATATACTGAAGCCTATGATCTTTAGTGTTGTTATAAATTTTTTAAACACATTCTACATTTGTATTAATGTATATTAAACTCTCTTTGTGGACATCATTTTAATTTTTTGTCAATAAATTGAGTAAAATTTCATAATACTCTCTAAGTTGGTGGACTAACACTTATAAAATCATTTTTTCTAGAGAAACAGAGACAACAAAAGTTCCAAACCTCTTTGAATTTCATCATATTTTAGAGAATGATGCAACTATATATTAAAACAGTATTTTCATATTTTTTGAATTTTTCTCAAAATCTATGTGTTATAACCTCTACGAAAATTTTGAAAATTTTGGTAAATGCTCTATATAGTGAAGCCTATGATCTTTAGTGTTTTTTTTTTATTTCTAAACACATTCTACATTTGTATTAATTTATATTAAACTTTATTTCATATTACGTGGACATCATTTTAATTTTTTGTCAATAAATTGAGTAAAATTTCATAATACTCTCTAAGTTGGTGGACTAACACTTATAAAATCATTTTTTCTAGAGAAACAGAGACAACAAAAGTTCCAAACCTCTTTGACATTCATCATATGTTAGTTAGGGATGCAACTATGCATTAAAATCTCTTTGATTAGTAAACTTCATAATACTCCCTAAATTATTGGACTAACCGCTATAAAATCGCTATTCTCTAGAAAAACGGAGACAAAAAAATTTCAAACCTCTTTGAATTTCATCATATGTTAGAGAAGGATGCAACAGTATTTTTCTATTTTTGATTTTTTTTTCAAAATCTGTATGTTAACCCCCTACGAAAATATTGAATTTTTCTGTAAATGCTCTGTATACTGAAGCTTATGATTTTTAGTGTTTTATTTTAATTTCTAAACACATTATACATTTGTATTAATGTATATTAAAATTTATTTCATGGTACATGGGCATCATTTTATTTTTTTTTCAATTAATTTAGTAAAACTTCATAATACTCCATAAATTGGTGGATTAACCACTATAAAATCGCTTTTATTTTCCTAGAGAAACGGAGAGAATAAAAGTTCCAAACCTCTTTGACCTTCATCATATGTTAATGAAGGATGCAACTATGCATTAAATAATATTTTCATATTTTTGAATTTTTCTCAAAATCTATGTGTTATCCCCGCTACGAAAATATTGAATTTTTCGGTAAATGCTCTATATATTGAAGCCTATGATCTTTAGTGTTGTTTTAAAATTTCTAAACACATTCTACATTTGTATTAATGTATATTAAACTCTCTTTCGTGATACATGGGAATCGTTTGTAATTATTTATCAATTAATTTAGTAAAATTTTATAATACTCCCTAAATTGGTGGACTAACCACTATAAAATCGCTATTTTCTAGAGAAACGGAGACAACAAAAGTTCCAAACCTCTTTGACATTCATCATATGTTAGTTAGGGATGCAACTATGCATTAAAATCTCTTTGATTAGTAAACTTCATAATACTCCCTAAATTATTGGACTAACCGCTATAAAATCGCTATTCTCTAGAAAAACGGAGACAA
>NC_027751.1:2677327-2678407 GCF_000695525.1 Brassica oleracea var. oleracea
TTAATTTAGTAAAACTTCATAATACTCCCTAAATTGGTGGACTAACCACTATAAAATCGCTATTCTCTAGAAAAAAGGAGACAACAAAGGTTCTAAACCTCTTTGACCTTCATCATATGTTAGTGAGGGATGCAACTATGCATTAAACCAATATTTTCATATTTTTGAATTTCTGAAGCCTATGATTTTTAGTGTTTTTATTTTAATTTCTAAACACATTCTACATTTGTATTAATGTATATTAAAATTTATTTCATGTTACATGGCATCATTTTAATTTTTTTCAATTAATTTAGTAAAACTTCATAATACTCTCTAAATTGGTGGACTAACCCCTATAAAATCGTTTTTTCTAGAGAAACGGAGACAACAAAAGTTCCAAACCTCTTTGACCTTCATCATATGTTAGTTAGGGATGCAACTATGCATTAAAATCGCTTTGATTAGTAAAACTTCATAATACTCCCTAGATTGGTAGACTAACCACTACAAAATCGTTATTCTCTAGAAAAACGGAGACAACAAAGGTTCCAAACATCTTTCACATTCATCATATTTTAGTGAATGATGTAACTATGCATTAAAACGTTATTTTCATATTTTTGGATTTTTCTCAAAATCAATGTGTTAACCTAACCCCCTACGAAAATAATGAGTTTTTCGGTAAATGTTCTATATACTGAAGCCTATGATCTTTAGTGTTGTTTTAAAATTTTTAAACACATTCTACATTTGTATTAATGTATATTAAAACAATAAAAGTTTGAAACGTCTTTGACCTTCATCATATGTTAGTGAAGGATGCAACTATGCATTAAAACAGTATTTTCATATTTTTGAATTTTTCTCAAAATCTATGTGTTAACCCCTACAAAAATATTGATTTTTTCGGTAAATGCTCTATATACTGAAGCCTATGAACTTTATTGTTGATTTATAATTTCTAAACATATTCTACATTGGTATTAAAGTATATTAAACTCTCTTTCGTGGTACAAGAGCATTGTTTTAATTTTTTGTCAATTAATTTAGTAAAACTTCATAATACTCCCTAAATTGGTGGACTAACCACTATAAAAT
>NC_027751.1:2678567-2679528 GCF_000695525.1 Brassica oleracea var. oleracea
TGAAGCCTATGATCTTTAGTGTTGTTTTCAAATTTCTAAACACATTCTACATTTTTGTTAATGTATATTAAACATTCTTTCATTATACATGGGCATCATTCGTAATTATTTGTCAATTAATTTAATAAAACTTCATAATACTCCCTAAATTGGTGGACTAACCACAATAAAATCACTATATTCTAGAGAAACGGAGACAACAAAAGTCACAAACCTCTTTGAATTTTATCATATGTTAGTGAATGATGCAACTACGCAATAAAACAGTATTTTCACATTTTTTATTTTTTCTCAAAATCTACGAAAATATTGAATTTTTCGGTAAATGCTCTATATACTGAAGCCTATGATCTTTAGTGTTGTTTTAAAATTTCTAAACACACTCAAAATTTGTATTAATGTATATTAAACTCTCTTTCATTATACAGGGGCATCGTTTGTAATTATTTTCAATTAATTTAGTAAAACTTCGTAACACTCCTTAAATTGGTGGACTAACCACTATAAAAACACTATTTTCTAGAGAAACGGAGACAATAAAAGTTTGAAACGTCTTTGACCTTCATCATATGTTAGTGAAGGATGCAACTATGCATTAAAACAGTATTTTCATTTTTTAGTGAAGGATGCAACTATCACTTAATTTAGTAAAATTTTATAATCCTCCCTAAATTGGTGGACTAACCACTATAAAAACACTATTTTCTAGAGAAACGGAGACAATAAAAGTTTGAAACGTCTTTGACCTTCATCATATGTTAGTGAAGGATGCAACTATGCATTAAAACAGTATTTTCATTTTTTAGTGAAGGATGCAACTATCAATTAATTTAGTAAAATTTTATAATACTCCCTAAATTGGTGGACTAACCACAATAAAATCGCTATATTCTAGAGAAACGGAGACAACAAACGTTTCAAACCTCTTTGAATTTCATCATATGTTAGTGAAAGATGCAAC
>NC_027751.1:2679628-2681642 GCF_000695525.1 Brassica oleracea var. oleracea
TCTCTAAATTGGTGGACTAACCACTATAAAATCGTTTTTTCTAGAGATACGGAGACAACAAAAGTTCCAAACCTCTTTGACCTTCATCATAAGTTAGATAATTTTAATTTTTTCAATTAATTTAGTAAAACTTCACAATACTCTCTAAATTGGTGGACTAACCACTATAAAATCACTATTCTCGAGAAAAACGGAGACAACAAACGTTCTACACCTCTTTGACCTTCATCATATGTTAGTGAGGGATGCAACTATGCATTAAACCAGTATTTTCATATTTTTAAATTTTTCTCAAAATATGTGTTAACCCCTACGAAAATATTGAATTTTTCGGTAAAGGCTCTATATACTGAAGCCTATGATTTTCAGTGTTTTATTTTTAATTTCTAAACACATTCTACATTTATATTAATGTATATTAAACTTTTTTCATGGTACATGGCATAATTTTAATTTTTTCAATTAATTTAGTAAAACTTCACAATACTCTCTAAATTGGTGGACTAACCACTATAAAATCGTTTTTTTTTAATGAAACGGAGACAATAAAAGTTCCAAACCTCTTTGACCTTCATCATATGTTAGTCAGGGATGCAACTATGCATTAAAATAGTATTTTCATATTTTTGAATTTTTCTCAAAATCTATGTGTTAGCTAGCCCCTACGAAAATATTGAATTTTTCGGTAAATGTCCTATATACTGAAGCCTATGATCTTTAGTGCTGTTTTAAAATTTCTAAACACGTTCTACATTGTTATTAATGTATATTAAACTCTCTTTCATGGTACATGGACATCGTTTTTATTTTTTATCAATTAATTTAGTAAAACTGCATATACTCCCTAAATCAATGGAATAACCACAGTAAAATCGTTATTCTCTTGAAAAACACTATAAAATCGCCATTCTCTAAAAAAACGGAGACAACAAAGGTTATAAACCTCTTTGACCTTCATCATATGTTAGTGAAGGATGAAACTATGCATTAAACCAGGATTTTCATATTTTTGAATTTTTCTCAAAATCTATGAGTTAACCCCTATGAAAATATTGATTTTTTCGCTAAATGCTCTATATATTGAAGCCTATGATTTTGTGTTTTTTTTTTAATTTCTAAACACATTCTACATTTGTATTAATATATATTAAGCTTTATTATATGGTACATGGGCATCATTTTAATTTTGTTTTCAATTAATTTAATAAAACTTCATAATACTCCCTAAATTGGTGGACTAACCACTATAAAATCGTTTTTTTCTTCTAGAGAAACGGAGATAATAAAAGTTTCAAACCTCTTTGACTTTCATCATATGTTAGTGAATGATGCAACTATGCATTGAAACAGTATTTTCATATTTTTGAATTTTACTCAAAATCTATGTGTTAACCCTGCAAAGAAAATATTGAATTTTTTGGTAAATGCTCTATATACTGAAGCCTATGATCTTAAGTGTTGTTTTAAAATTTCTAAACACATTCTACATTTGTATTAATGTATATTAAACTCTCTTTCTGTAATTATTTATCAATTAATTTAGTAAAACTTTATAATACTCCCAAAATTGGTGGACTACCCACCATAAAATCGCAATATTCTAGAGAAACGGAGACAACAAAAGTTTCAAACCTCTTTGAATTTCATCATATGTTAGTGAAAGATGCAACTATGCACTAAAACAATATTTTCATATTTTTGAATTTTTCTCAAAATCTATGTGTTAGCTAGCCCCTACGAAAATATTGAATTTTTCGGTAAATGTCCTATATACTGAAGCCTATGATCTTTAGTGCTGTTTTAAAATTTCTAAACACGTTCTACATTGTTATTAATGTATATTAAACTCTCTTTCATGGTACATGGACATCGTTTTAATTTTTTGCCAGTTAATTTAGTAAAACTTCATAATACTCCATAAATTGGTGGACTAACCCACTATAAAATCGCCATTCTCTAAAAAAACGGAGACAACAAAGGTTATAAACCTCTTTGACCTTCATCATATGTTAGT
>NC_027751.1:2690430-2692849 GCF_000695525.1 Brassica oleracea var. oleracea
AATATTTTCATATTTTTGAATTTTTATCAAAATCTAAGTGTTAACCTCTACGAAAATATTGAATTTTTGAGTAAATGCTTTATATACTGAAGCCTATGATCTTTAGTGTTGTTTTAAAATTTCTAAATACATTCTACATTTGTATTAATGTATATTAAACTCTCTTTTATGATACATGAGCATCGTTTGTAATTATTTGTCAATTAATTTAGTAAAACTTCATAATACTCCCTAAATTGGTGGACTAACTACTACAAAATCTTTTTTTTTCTAGAGAAAAGGAGATGTAAAAAGTTCGAAACTTCTTTGACCTTCATCATATGTTAGTGAAGGATGCAACTATGCATTAAAACAGTATTTACATATTTTTGAATTTTTCTCAAAAATATTGAATTTTTCGGTAAATGCTCTTTATACTGAAGCCTATGA
Organism: Brassica oleracea var. oleracea; assembly: GCF_000695525.1. NCBI lineage: Eukaryota > Viridiplantae > Streptophyta > Magnoliopsida > Brassicales > Brassicaceae > Brassica > Brassica oleracea. The sequence goes on from NC_027751.1 coordinate 2,690,860, forward strand.
TCTTGAGTGTTGTTATAAAATTTCTAAACAAATTCTACATTTTTATTAATGTATATTTAACACTCGTTCATGGTACATGGGCATCGTTTTAATTTTTTGTCAATTAATTTAGTAAAACTTCATAATACTCCCTAAATTGGTGGACTAACTACTACAAAATTGTTTTTTTTTCTAGAGAAACGGAGATGTAAAAAGGTCGAAACTTCTTTGACCTTCATCATATGTTAGCGAAGGATGCAACTATGCATTAAAATAATATTTTCATATTTTTGAATTTTTATCAAAATCTAAGTGTTAACCTCTACGAAAATATTGAATTTTTGAGTAAATGCTTTATATACTGAAGCCTATGATCTTTAGTGTTGTTTTAAAATTTCTAAACACACTACATTTGCATTAATATATATTAAACTCTATTTCATGATACATGGGCATCGTTTGTAATTATTTATCAATTAATTTAGTAAAACTTTATAATACTCCCAAAATTGGTGGACTAACCACCATAAAATCGCAATATTCTAGAGAAACGGAGAGAGATAATAAAAGTTCTAAACCTCTTTGAATTTCATCATATGTTAGTGAATGATGCAACTATGCATTAAAACAATATTTTCATACTTTTAAATTTTTCTCAAAATCTATTTGTTAACCACCTACGAAAATATTGAATTTTCGGTAAATGCTCTATATACTGAAGCCTATGATCTTTAGCGTTGTTTTAAAATTTCTTCACACATCATACATTTGTATTAATGTATATTAAACTCTTTTTCATGATACATGAGCATCGTTTGTAATTATTTGTCAATTAATTTAGTAAAAATTAGTAATACTCCCAAAATTGGTGGACTAACCACAATAAAATCGCTATATTCTAGAGAAACAGAGACAACAAAAGTTCCAAACCTCTATTAATTTCATAATATGTTAGTGAAGGATGAAACTATGCAATAAAACAATATTTTCATATTTTTGATTTTTTTCTCAAAATCTATGTGTTAACCCGTACGAAAATATTGAATTTTTCGGTAAATGCTCTATATACTGAAGCCTATGATCTTTAGTGTTGTTTTAAAATTTCTAAACACGTTCTACATTTTTACGGATGTAAATTAAACTCTCTTTCATGGTACATGGGCATCGTTTTAATATTTTGTCAGTTAATTTAGTAAAACTTCATAATACTCCCTAAATTGGTGGACTAACCACTACAAAATCGTTATTCTCTAGAAAAACGGAGACAACAAAGGCTCTAAACCTCTTCGACCTTCATCATATGTTAGTGAGGGATGCAACTATGCATTAAACCAGTATTTTCATATTTTTGAGTTTTTTGGTAAAGGCTCTATAAACTGAAGGCTATGATTTTTAGTGTTTTTTTTTTTAATTTCTAAACACTTTCTACATTTGTATTAATGTATATTAAACTTTATTTCATGTTACATGGCATCATTTATATTTTTTTCAATTAATTTAGTAAAACTTCATAATACTCTCTAAATTGGTGGACTAACCACTATAAAATCGTTTTTTCTAGAGAAACGGAGACAACAAAAGTTCCAAACCTCTTTGACCTTCATTTTATGTTAGTTAGGGATGCAACTATGCATTAAAACAGTATTTTCATATTTTTGAATTTTTCTCAAAATCTATGTGTTAGTAGCCCCTACGAAAATATTGAATTTTTCGGTAAATGCTCTATATACTGAATCCTATGATCTTTAGAGTTGTTTTAAAATTTCTAAACACATTCTACCTTTGTATTATTGAATATTAAACTCTCGTTCATGGTACATGGGTATCGTTTTAATTTTTTGTCAATTAATTTAGTAAAACATCATAATACTCCCTAAATTGGTGGATTAACCACTATAAAATCGTTATTTTATAGAGAAACAAAGAAAACAAAAGTTCCAAACCTCTTTGAATTTCATCATATTTTAGAAAAATATGCAACTATGCATTAAAACAGTATTTTCATATTTTT
>NC_027751.1:2693165-2694611 GCF_000695525.1 Brassica oleracea var. oleracea
TTAATTTCGAAACACATTCTACATTTGTATTAATGTATATTAAACTTTATTTCACGGTACATGGGCATCATTTTAATTTTTTTTTAATAAATTTAGTAAAACTTCATAATACTCCCTAAATTGGTGGACTAACCACTATAAAATCGTTTTTTTTCTAGAGAAACGGAGATAATAAAAGTTCGAAACCTCTTTGACCGTCATCATATGTTAGTGAATGATGCAACTATGCATTAAAACATTATTTTCATATTTTTGAATTTTTCTCAAAATCTATGTGTTAACCCCTACGAAAATATTGAATTTTTCGGTAAATGCTCTATATATTGAAGCCTACGATCTTTAGTATTGTTTTAAAAATTTTAAACACATTCTAAATTTGTATTAATGTATATTAAACTCTCTTTCGTGATACATGGGCATCGTTTGTAATTATTTATCAATTAATTTAGTAAAACTTTATAATACTCCCTAAATTGGTGGACTAACCACGATAAAATCGATATATTCTAGATAAACGGAGACAACAAACGTTCCAAACCTCTTTGAATTTCATCATATGTTAGTGAAAGATGCATCTATGCATTAAAAAAATATTTTAGTATTTTTGAATTTTTTTCAAAATCTATGTGTTAACTAACCCCAACGAAAATATTGAATTTTTCTGTAAATGCTCTATATACTAACCCCTACGAAAATATTGAATTTTTCGGTAAATGCTCTATATACTGAAGCCTATGATCTTTAGTGTTGTTTTAAAATTTCTAAACACATTCTACATTTGTATTAATGTATATTAAACTCTCTTTTATGATACAGGGGCATCGTTTGTAATTATTTGTCAATTAATTTAGTAAAACTTCATAATACTCCCTAAATTGGTGGACTAACCACAATAAAATCGCTATATTCTTGAAAAACGGAGACAACAAAAGTTCCAAACCTCTTGGACCTTAATAATATGTTAGTGAAGGATGCAACTATGCATTAAAACAGTATTTTCATATTTTTGAATTTTTCTCAAAATCTATGTGTTAACCCCTACGAAAATATTGAATTTTTCTGTAAATGCTCTATATACTGAAGCCTATGATCTTTATTCTTTAGTGTTGTTATAAAATTTCTAAACACATTCTACATTTTTATTAATGTTTACACTCTCTTTCATGGCACAAGGGCATCGTTTTAATTTTTTGTCAATTAATTTAGTAAAACTTTATAATACTCCCTAAATTGGTGGACCAAAATTGTTTTTTTTTCTAGAGAAACGGAGATGTAAAAAGGTCGAAACTTCTTTGACCTTCATCATATGTTAGCGAAGGATGCAACTATGCATTAAAATAATATTTTCATATTTTTGAATTTTTATCAAAATCTAAGTGTTAACCCCTACGAAAATATTGAATTTTTCGGTAAATGCTCTATATACTAAAGCCTATGATCTTTAGT
>NC_027751.1:2696003-2723316 GCF_000695525.1 Brassica oleracea var. oleracea
TGTCAGTTAATTTAGTAAAACTTCATAATACTCCCTAAATTGGTGGACTAACCACAATAAAATCGCTATATACTAGAGAAACGGAGACAACAAAAGTTCCAAACCTCTTTTAATTTCATAATATGTTAGTGAAGGATGCAACTATGTAATAAAACAATATTTTCATATTTTTTATTTTTTCTCAAAATCTATGTGTTAACCCCTACGAAAATATTGAATTTTTCGGTAAATGCTCTATATACTGAAGCCTATGATCTTTAGTGTTGTTTTAAAATTTCTAAACACGTTCTACATTTTTATTGATGTATATTAAACTCTCTTTCATGGTACATGGGCATCGTTTTAATATTTTGTCAGTTAATTTAGTAAAACTTCATAATACTCCCTAAATTGGTGGACTAACCACTATAAAATCGCTATTCTCTAGAAAAAACGGAGACAACAAAGGTTCTACACCTCTTCGACCTTCATCATATGTTTGTGAGGGATGCAACTATGCATTAAACCAGTATTTTCATATTTTTGAGTTTTTCGGTAAAGGCTCTATAAACTGAAGCCTATGATTTTTAGTGTTTTTTTTTTATTTCTAAACACATTCTACATTTGTATTAATGTATATTAAACTTTATTTCATGTTACATGGCATCATTATATTGTTTTTTCAATTAATTTAGTAAAACTTCATAATACTCCCTAAATTGGTGGACTAACCACTATAAAATCGCTATTCTCTAGAAAAAACGGAGACAACAAAGGTTCTACACCTCTTCGACCTTCATCATATGTTTGTGAGGGATGCAACTATGCATTAAACCAGTATTTTCATATTTTTGAGTTTTTCGGTAAAGGCTCTATAAACTGAAGCCTATGATTTTTAGTGTTTTTTTTTTATTTCTAAACACATTCTACATTTGTATTAATGTATATTAAACTTTATTTCATGTTACATGGCATCATTATATTGTTTTTTCAATTAATTTAGTAAAACTTCATAATACTCTCTAAATTGGTGGACTAACCACTATAAAAGCGTTTTTTCTTGAGAAACGGAGACAACAAAAGTTCCAAACCTCTTTGACCTTCATTATATGTTAGTTAGGGATGCAACTATGCATTAAAACAGTATTTTTGAATTTTTGAATTTTTTTCAAAATCTATGTGTTAGTAGCCCCTACGAAAATATTGAATTTTTTGGTAAATGCTCTATATACTGAATCCTATGATCTTTAGAGTTGTTTTAAAATTTCTAAACACATTCTGCCTTTGTGTTAATGTTTATTGAACTCTCGTTTATGGTACATGGGCATCGTTTTAATTTTTTGTCAATTAATTTAGTAAAACATCATAATACTCCCTAAATTGGTGGATTAACCACTATAAAATCGTTATTTTATAGAGAAACGGAGACAACAAAAGTTCAAAACCTCTTTGAATTTCATCATATTTTAGAGAATGATGCAACTATGCATTAAAACAGTATTTTCATATTTTTTGAATTTTTCTCAAAATCTATGTGTTATAACCTGTACAAAAATTTTGAATTTTTCGGTAAATGCTCTATATAGTGAAGCCTATGATCTTTAGTGTTTTTTTTTTAATTTCTAAACACATTATACATTTATATTAATTTATATTAAACTTTATTTCATATTACGTGGACATCATTTTAATTTTTTGTCGATAAATTGAGTAAAACTTCATAATACTATCTAAATTGGTGGACTAACCACTATAAAATTATTTTTTCTAGAGAAACATAGACAACAAAAGTTCCAAACCTCTTTGACCTTCATCATATGTTAGATAGGGATGCAACTATGCATTAAAACAGTATTTTCATATTTTTGAATTTTTCTCAAAATCAATTTGTCAGTAGCCCCTACGAAAATATTGAGTTTTTCGGTAAATGCTCTATATACTGAATCCTATGATAATTAATGTTCTTTTAAAATTTCTAAACACATTATACATTTGTATTAATGTATATTAAACTCTCTTTCACGATATATGGGCATCGTTTGTAATTTTTTGTCAATTAATTTAGTAAAAGTTCATAATACTCCCTAAATTGGTGGACTAACCACTATAAAATCGTTTTTTCTAGAGACACGGAGACAACAAAAGTTTGAAACCTCTTTCAATTTCATCATATTTTAGTGAAGGATGCAACTATGTATATAAAAAGTATTTTCATATTTTTGAAATTTTCTCAAAATCTATGTGTTAACAACCTCTACGAAAATATTGAAATTTTCGGTAAATGCTCTATATACTGAAGTATTAAAATTTCTAAACACATTCTACATTTGTATTAATGTATATTAAACTCTCTTTCATAGTACATGGGCATCGTTTTAATTTATTGTCAATTAATTTATTAAAACTTCATAATACTCCTTAAATTGGTGGACTAACCACTATAAAATCGACATTTTCTAGAGAAACGGAGACAACAAAAGTTCTAAACCCCTTTGACATTCATCGTATGTTAGTGAAGGATGCAATTATCCATTAAAACAGTATTTTCATATTTTTGAATTTTTCTCAAAATCAATTTGTCAGTAGCCCCTACGAAAATATTGAGTTTTTCGGTAAATGCTCTATATACTGAATCCTATGATAATTAATGTTCTTTTAAAATTTCTAAACACATTATACATTTGTATTAATGTATATTAAACTCTCTTTCATGGTCTATGAGCATAGTTTTAATTTTTTGTCAATTAATTTAGTAAAACTTCATATAACTCCCTAAATTGGTGGACTAGCCACTATAAAATTGCTAATTTTTAGAGACACGGAGACAACAAAAATTCCAAACCTCTTTGACCTTCATCATATGTTAGTGAAGGATGCAACTATGCATTAAAATATTATTTTCATATTTTTGAATTGTTTTCAAAATATCTGTAAATGCTCTATATACTCAAGTTAATGATCTTTAGTGTTGTTTTAAAATTTATAAACACATTCAACATTATTATTAATGTATATTAAACTCTCATTCAAGGTACGTGGGCATCATTTTAATTTTTTGTCAATTAATTTAGTAAAACTTCATGATACTCCCTAAGTTGGTGGACTAACCACTATAAAATCGCTATTCTCTAGAAAAAGGGAGACAACAAAGGTTCTAAACCTCATTGATCTTCATCATATGTTAGTGCAGGATGTAACTATTCATTAAAACAGTATTTTTCTCAAAATCTATGTGTTAAACCCCCTACGAAAATATTGAATTTTTCGGTAAATGTTCAATATTGAAACCTATGATCTTTAGTGTTGTATTAAAATTTCTAAACACATTCTACATTTGTATTAATGTATATTAAACTTCTTTTCATGGTAGATGGGCATCGGTTTAATTTTTTGTCAGTTAATTTAGTAAAACTTCATAATACTCCCTAAATTGTTGGACTAACCACTATAAAATCGCTATTCTCTAGAAAAACGGAGACAACAAAGGTTCTAAACCTCTTTGACCTTCATCGTATGTTCGTGAAGAATGTAACTATGCATTAAACCAATATTTTCATATTTTTGAATTTTTCTCAAAATCTATGTGTGCCTACGAAAAGATTGAGTTTTTCGGTAAATGCTCTATATACTAAAGCCTATGATCTTTAGTGTTGTTTTAAAATTTCTAAACACATTCTACATTTGTATTAATGTATATTAAACTCTCTTTCACGATATGGGCATCATTTGTAATTTTTTGTCAATTAGTTTAGTAAAACTTCATAATACTCCCTAAATTGGTGGACTAACCACTATAGAATCGTTATTTTCTAAAGACACGGAGACAACAAAAGTTTCAAACCTCTTTGAATTTCATCATATGTTAGTGAAGGATGCAACTATGTATATAAACAGTATTTTCATATTTTTGAAATTTTCTCAAAATCCATGTGTTAACAACCTCTACGAAAATATTGAATTTTTCGGTAAATGCTCTATATACTGAGCCTATGATCTTTAGCGTTGTTTTCAAATTTCTAAACACATTCTATATTTGTATTAATGTATATTAAACTCTCTTTCATGGTACATGAGCATCGTTTTAATTTTTTGTCAATTAATTTAGTAAAACTTCATAATACTCTCTAAATTGGTGGACTAACCACTATAAAATCGCTATTTTCTAGAGAAACGGAGACAACAAAAGTTCCAAACCCCTTTGACCTTCATCATATGTTAGTGAAGGATGCAATTATGCATTAAAACAACATTTTCATATTTTTTAAATTTTTTTCAAAATCTATGAGTTAACTAACCTCTACGAAAATTTGATTTTTTTGTAAATGCTCTATATACTAATCCCTAGGATGTTACTGACAACAAAAATTTCAAACCTCTTTGACCTTCATCAGATGTTACTGAAGGATGCAACTATGTATTAAAATAGTATTTTTCATATTTTTGAATTTTTCTCAAAATCTATGTGTTAAATATTGAGTTTTTCGGTAAATGCTCTATATACTCAAGTCTATGATCTTTAGTGTTGTTTTAAAATTTCTAAAGACATTCTACATTTGTTCTACATTTGTATTAATATATATTAAACTCTCTTTTATGGTACATGGCATGTTAATGTATATTAAACGCACTTTCATGGTACATGGACATCGTTTTAATTTTTTATCAATTAATTTAGTAAAACTTCATAATACTCCCTAAATTGGTGGACTGACCACGATAAAATCGATATTATCTAGAGAAACGGAGACAACAAAGGTTCCAAACCTCTTTGGCATTCATCATATGTTAGAGAAGGATGCAAGTATGCATTAAAACAGTATTTTCATATTTTGAATTGTTCTCAATGCTTTATATATCATAAACCAAACAATGTAACCTAAAAACGTAAGTATGGATCATAACACTTTCCTAGACAAAGAATTCTGAATATATTTGATCGAATTAAAACGGTTTATCCAAGATTAGATTAACATTATCCTATAAAACAGTGAGAACTTACCATAAAGATCCCCTCTCAAGTCGCAGGCAGCATCGAACTCCTCATATCCAAGGAACCGGAAACGGTCCTCAGGGAAACATACCGAACTGTCCTCTAGATCAGAGAGGACAGAGGTCGATGAGAATGTGATGGTGAAACTTGGTTCCGCAACACGATACAATATCTTGTTGTTAGACCCGAAAAAACTTTTGAGTCTGTAAATGCCACCAGCTCTCATGTGTGGCAAATAAGTGTCTATCCTCCCAGATGGGATGAAACCCTGAATGACAGTCTCCTGTTATCATCATTAAAGAATTTAAATCAGAAATGCTAGACAGGAAATCTTGGAAATGCATCAACAACAAAATTATAGTTATTGTACTATCAACAAAAGCAAACACTTGCTATAAATTCATTAAAAAACAAAATAATAGAACGATAAGTTTGAATCTAAAATTTTTATCAGAATCTAAACTAAAGTGTAATCAAGAATTCGGTTTATACCTCTTGGTCGATGAGAAGCATCTCGAGACCGATAAGCACCTTTGTCACAACATTTCGAGCTTCCCAAAAATGGATCAACCGAAACCTCATGAGGTCCGTATTTCACATCTTTCAAAGCCATCACTTCGGCGGAGAAACTGGCTTTTCCCCTGATGCCAGAGGAGACAGCGGCTTTGCCTCTAACTCCTGAAGAGACACCAGTCTTCGTGCTGTGAATGATCGTACCTGCATAGGGATACGAACGTTGCCATCATAAAAAAAAAGGCAACTAAAAATCCACAATTTCATATGCTTTTCTATTTTCTGTAGTATAAAAATTATCTATTATAAAAAAAAAATTATTTTGTTCATCTCATTGTTTTAAACCTCAAAGCTTCAGACTCTCTATTTTTTTATGGTAATCAAACGGACTCTATAATTTCATAAGGAAACGATAAGGGTTCTTCGATTTAGGTACGCCGATCAAGACGCCGGAAGAGACAGCGGTCTTGCCGCTGAGTTTGGTCAGACCGGAGGTGACCGACGCTTCGCCTTTGGCTTGCTTCGAGTGGGGATCGCCGATTTAGTGGCTGGAAGAGACATAGGGCGTTCCGATGGGCTTGATCGGTCTGGGAGAGGAGTCAGCCTCAACGCCTTTTGGTTTCTCGGAGGTGGATTTTCCGTTGGAACTCATTGCAACGAAGCTTAATCGAAATAAGACTCGGATTAAGAGTTGTATAAACAAAATACGAAGGAGAAGAGGCGGATTAAGAGTTTTATAAACAAAATCTAAAGGAGAAAAGCAAAACGAATCCATAAATGAGAGTAAAGGGAGAACGAAGTGGAGGATGTATTGATTGTTTAGGGGTCAGATCCTGAAACGGATCAAAGAAGAGGAAGAGCAAAGGGGATGAAGAATCGATCTGAGTTAGGGTTTGAAGAAATGCGAAAAGGAGAGATCGATTGGTCGCCGTCTATGTCTATCAATGGTCTGATGGGCTTGAGGCCCAATCCTACCAAACACGATTTTTTTTTAAAAAACACGGTAAGCCCAAGAAAGGCAACACACATGTGACATGGCAAAAACGTTCTCTCTGATTGGTTGATTAAATTGTCCTACGTGGACAGGCTGGTTGAGACTGATATTCAGCTTTTATTACTTACTTGATTAAGAGAAATTAAATATTTACTTTTGTCTATTACTTTTTGGTTTTACTTTTAGTTAGTTTAAAAATTTGTTTGATTCCCAATAAAATTTAACCACTTACATTTCTACATTTTGATTTATAATTTATTTTTAAAATAAATTGCATTAATTAAAGGTAGAACATTATACATTTGTATACAAGGAAAAAAAACCAAAACATCATATATTTGTATGCGGAGGGAGTAAAAACCAAACAAAAATTACATTAAATGTGGGTAAAACAATAACTTTAATAATTTTCCTAATTCGTGTGCAAAAATCTTAAACGACATTTATATTAAAACGGAGGAAGTAATGAATATTTGAAATAAACAGTCGGAAGTATCCCCTGTTCGAAAATTCGGGCGCCTAGCCGAGTACCATGGCCTTCTTCTCGCCAGCGCCTAATCACCGAGAGCAATACTTTATTAGGCGCTACCGCCACGATTTTAGCCAAATCGGCTCTAGTAATCGGAAACGGTAAAAAGACCGACTAGGCGCTTGAAGATCAGATTTAACGGATTAATCCAACGTAATAATTGGACTTGCACTGGCAAATTGTGGGCCTTAAAAGAAAGCCTGTTTCTCTGAGAATAATTGAGACTTTGTTTTTCTATTTATAAGAGACTCCAAGATCACTCTTCCTCATTGTTAACAGTTGTGGGATAAAATGTAAGTGTTTTTTAATTATTTTTTTAATATTTGCACTGATAAAAAGGATGGCAAAGATACATTTCAGGGGCATAACACCCGCTACCTCCTAGAGTAACATAACCATCCCAAGCCGTTCGGTTAATTTATGGCTAATCCAACAGCAATTTGGCAACCGCCTTGGCTTTGTCACATGGTGAAATATAGCATACTTAACCGTTCGGTTAATTTATGGCTAATATAGCATCTATCGTCTTTTCCAGTGAATCAATTTACTGCAAAGATGCTTTGACGGTATAGTACATATAAAATAAACTTTTAGTTTCAATTTAATTTTACTTTCAACTTATAAGTTGCCAAGTAAACTGTCATTTCCTTTTATTTACCCTAGTTATGGTAGTCAAAAAGTAAAACACTCACAAATTTACTCTAGAATTTATAAGTAAAATATGTTTTATTTTATTTTTTTATTTGTTTCTTCATTTCATTTTTAAAATTTTCCTCTCGTTTACACTCTATTATTTACTTTAATTTACTCTAAATTTTCCAACCAGAATGTCTTTTTGAGATTTTTTTTTCTCACATATTTAAAAAGTCATTCAATTTTTTTGTTTACCCCTAGCTAATTGCTGCATTATTTTGTTTAGTTTTGTAACAAAAGATCAAGATAAAATTTTAAAAATCTATGAAATAAATATTTTGTAAATGTAAAACGACATATGAAACAAATTTTAAAGTCTAAATGACATTTAATGTAAAACAAAGGGAGTATCATCATATATGCATAACTGTGAACAATCGAGGGTGACGATTCTAATTGGATAACAAGTGATATATGATGCTCAAGGGAATCACTGGTCCGTTAATATTAAAGGGGTTAAAAGCACGGGTGTAAATCAGAGAGCATAGAAATTCCACCATCACGATATCATATTGCAAGAAATGTTGGCAATTTGAATGTAAAGTTTGTTTTAGAAGTTGGGGTTAATAAGGATTTAAGTGAAGGAAAAAAGCAATATAATGGAACTGGATGGCACATTAGTAAGTTATGCTTCCCGGCAATTGCTGATGGCATGGATTCATCAATCCGATGCATTGACAATATTATCGAACCTAACCAATCCATATCATGCAGCATGTCAGATTCATCAAATTGCTCAGCTGCACTTATGCTGGGAAGCTCATCAACTTCCATGGACGATTGGAACCAAATGAGAACCCACAAAAGCAATAGCGGCCAAAGTGAGTCAACAGCGCTCACTGTAAAGGCCACTTATAGAGAAGACACTATACGTTTCAAGTTCGAGACATCAGTTGGGTGTTCTCAGCTCTACAAAGAAGTTGGCAAACGGTTTAAACTGCAAGAGGGGTCGTTTCAGCTGAAGTACTTAGATGATGAAGAAGAATGGGTGTTGATGGATAGTTACAGATTCTGATCTCAAAGAATGCTTGGAAATACTATATATATGGTATGGGAAAACACACAGTGAGGTTCCTTGTTAGAGATTTGCCTGCTCCTATAGGTAGTTCTGGTGGTAGCAACGGTTACTTAGGCACAGGTTTATAACATCTACTGCTCACTTATGCTTTTTACCTGTGAAAGAATCTTCATATATTAGTTTGCTTGTAAAAGGAAGGTATGAGGGAGAAAGACAATTTTGATACTGTATATGTTTATCGTCTTACATAAATCAGAAAATAAAAAGTTGGATGTCTAATCATGTCGGTGGTGGCCAAATATGTCAACAGTTCAAACTAGAATTATTTGATTATCAAAACTTTTTGGTTGTTTTCTTACTAGTTTAGTTCTGGTATGGTTTGGTTCTATATATCACTAAGCAAAACGGTTTGGTCCTAAAGATGAATATAAATAGCACCAACACCAAGTGTTCAACCACATCAAAACAAACCCAAAGTAAGACACATAGCAAAAGTGACAATGGCGTTGAAACCACTTTCCATCTTTGTTGTCTTCTTCATCTTCTTCTTAGTTATCTCTGGTATATTACTATGACAGATTTTGTTAGTATCTTCATATAATAACTATTTGTATTTCGTTTACTAGCCCTCACTGATCATATAGCAATTTTAATAGTGATATATGGTTTTGTTGTAACAGACGTGCCAGAGATAGAAGCACAAGATAGCCAGTGTTTGAGGGAATACGGTGGCGATGTTGGCTTCAGCTTCTGTGCGCCTCGGATATTACCGACGTTTTGTTACACAAGATGCCGTGAGAACAAGGGGGCTAAAGGTGGAAGATGCCGTTGGGGACCAGGAACTAACGTCAAGTGCTTATGCGACTACTGCAACGATAAACCCTAATCCCAGTTTCCAAACGATCGCTAATACACTATGGCCGCAAACGCAAATGCTATGTTTGAATATTTTGGTTTTGTGTGGTAAATCTAATAATGAATGTGAATGGTCCCAAATAAATGTATGAGCATGTAATATGAAACAAAGAATAATGCAAAAGTACGACTTTCTATGTGTAATAAAACAAGTTTGGTAATACTTTGACTACTTTGGTAGTACTTTGGCATCCACATGTTCATATGTGTGTTTTAGCCTAATAAGTCTTTGGATTACATTTACTAGACCTGGCGGCGACGTCAAAGTAATCTGCCATTTGAGCCATCAGTGTTCTAACAAAGTAACAACATCTTGGTTAAGGTAACCTACAAACATGATTTTTCTTGTTCTTACTGTCGTATTATATTCCTCTTTATTCAAATATATATTACATTTTTTAATATGTATGTATTAAGTCAAAACACCATTAAAATGAGATATATAGAATGAGCAATCGCCGTCCAACTGTTTTGTAGCCAATGTAGCGGTCAAAGATAATTTCTTTGAGTGTGACATATGGATAAGAAATAGCTTACGATTGAAAATGAATTACACAAATTAAGACTGTGGCATGGTTGACAAAGACATGGGCATGGTAGTTTTGTATTTGACAACATAAGATTATAATCTAGTTTTTATTATAGTCTTTTCACACTTATCTATGTCTAAATTATATATAGAAAGTAAGGAGAAAGTTATTAAAATGGTAGTATTTTTTTTATTTATTACAAATAAAGATGTATGAATCCAAATATATCAAAACGGCCTTAGAAATTTCAGTGAGTGTGTACAATGCGGTGGATATCATTCATACCTTGCAAGCGTCGGTCCAAGTTGGTGGACAGGGCTCTGGAGCACACAAATTAAATGATGATCCTAATAAGTATATGCAAGTTGCAACTCAGAATTATTAATACAGAGCAGAACCGGCCTTGGCATCACATGGAACCCTGGGAGGCTAGGACAAAGCAGTTCTATGAATCCTGTAACTATTAAATTTTTAAAACTTCAAAAAAAAAAATACTTAGATCGTTTTGCAGAGAATTTGAACCTCTCAAATCTTATAAATGTTCGCGCATGCAACTGATCTAATTTGTATAAAAAACATAACTAGCATGTATTCCGCTTTTAATTTTCTGTATAATATTTTTATAATTTGTAATATAAACCAGTGTTATAAAATTGTGATGTGGGTGCCTAATGTAATACTTTTTTTTTTCTTTAATTCTAAAAAAGAAAAACAAGTCAACTTTTGTCCATTTGATGTTAGACAAAACCCTTTAGAAGGACGAAATTCAAGAATTCATGCTAACTCCTGCTCGTCCCTTTGAAGGATTCATCAAGGACATCAAGCAAACTGTGGAACTCCGTTTAGACGCTCACTCCCGTTACTCTCGTAAGCAACGCACTGTTATTCTCTCTCACGGGCATCGTATCCCTCCTGCCTGGGAACTTGGCTCCTTCAAAACTCTCTTTCGTCTTGTCTTTTTTTAAAGCTCCCGTCTGTGTACCCCATTGGGCTTTTCGTCCTTGTTTTAGCCGTAGGTTTTAATTCGGAGTAGTCTTAAACTTTCTACATTGTACTGGGCTTTTGATGCTAGCTTTTTGCTGATGCAATTAATGGAAACTTTTATTTAAAAGAAAAAGTCAACTTTTGTCACTTCTTCTTTTTTGACATCCTTTGTCACGATTAGACCTAGGCATTTGGAATATCAATCGGGTTTCGGTTTTGTCCAATGAATCTCAATCGGGTTTCGGTTTTGTCAAAATCAACTCTGTTCGGATTATATGAAAGTTCGGTTCAGGACCGGTTCGGGTTTTATCAGATTAAGATCGGGGTTAATAAATCTTTAAAGAACCGGTACAATCCGATGTACTTTCGGGTTCTGGTCCCAATCGGTTTTTCGGTTTTAAAGTACTTGACTTATACCTAATTTGTAACCAAAACATAAGTAAAATCGGTTCTTCAGTTTTAAAGTACTTGATTTGTACCTTTTTTGTAACCGAAACATAAGTAAAATAGATTCAAAAATAAGAAAAAAACATCAAACGTGATCATTCAAAATCAAACGAAAGATAAATATAGTTATTGATAGAAAAAAACCAAATAAATGAAAGTATAAAACAAAAAAACTAAGTTTTCATGAAATGAAAAAAACTATTTAATGAAAACAAAACCAAAATCTAAAAATTTCAAGCCTCAACCGCCACTTTCAACTATCAACCTTTACGTAATAGATAATTATTTTAGATGTATAATAATATCTTAGTGTATTTTGAATACATATTAGGAATTGAGATTATGTTTGGTACAATTTTTTTTTTGGAATTTTGAATCTTTCGAGTTCTATCGGATATCCATTTAAGTTCGGGTTCGGTTCGGATAATACCCATAACCCGAAATACCATAAAACAAGATCCATTTGGTATTTATGTCGGGTTCAGATCGGTTCGGATTATCGAATTGGGTTCGGTTCAAATTTTTATGTTCAGTTTATTTGTCCAGCCCTAATCACAACTTTAAGGTATATTCGAATATATTTTCCAGATTAGGATATATAATATGATTTATATAGTTTAATTTAAATTACTAAGTGGCCGTCAGTGGAGGAAAAAGAAAATTTTTTTTTTTGCATGTCTGCTCCGATGGCTTTTAATTTTCTAATAGTTTATTTTTCTTTATATTTTTTTTGAAAAAAGAAAAGGGTTAAACCCGGGTCTATTAAATACACAAACCTAACTCCTGGGTGGAAGTACATCCCACAGATAGATCCTCTCCTGGACATTCAAATGAGCCGAAAGTAATAGCCCATATCCGTGTGACCAACGGGGTTCGAACCAGGTTTCGCCGTATTGGGTTTTTTCTTTATATTTTAATTCTATGATTTCATTCAGCTTGTTTTTTCTAAGTTTTCGGAGAAATTTTTGTTTTTCACCAGACTTTTGTAATCAGCGAAAAGCTCATTTTACTTTGATCTTCGTTATAGTAGTTATCAGAGATTGTTCTACGGGTACTAAAACAAATTTTTTTGAAAGAATTTTTTTAAGAACAGATTTAACCAAAAAAAAAGATCTACTTTTATATGAATAACTTTTATCTTATATGCAATGAGTGATTGTAGTTCGTTGTGATACAAGAAAACATTTTGATTGTTAAAAAGCACATAACAAAATTATTATGGTATCAATGTATTGGCAAAATCCAACTTATTTTTAGTATAAATTTCATCATTTTTTTTTGAAGTTGTATATGTCAGATCATATTCCTTAAGATGATTTTTTTTTAAAAAAATATTAGAAATTAAGATAATATAGTTTAACATGATAAAAATACTTAAATACTAAAAAGAGTTGAAAATACAAAGTTGAAATTAAAAATAAATCAAAATTTGTCACGTTGTAAGTGAAACAAAATTATACGAAAATGAAAATTAGGTGAGATCGATGACAGCTAAACGACTTTAATGATAGTTTATTTGCCCCAACGATAAGATAGTAACATACCCTGAGTTCATTTTCCACATACGGTAAAGAGAGAAAGTAAGGAGTAGCGAGAGCAGAGAAAATGGCATTCGCAACGAAATCAGTTTCTTCTTTCGCCATCATTTTCATCCTCGTTTTGGTTATCTTTGGTAAACTAACTGATTTGTTAAACTTATGTGATTCATGTGATCCAGAGAGCACGTTTTATTATAAAATATACTATTTGAATTCTTTTTCAACATATATATATACACAATCTAATTTCTGTTTTCTTAAATACTCTTTCTATATATAATGTGCAGAAGTGCCGGAGATAGAATCGCATGATGATGAGTGCCTGATAGAATACGGCGGCGATGTGGGTCTCAGCTTCTGTCTGCCTGAGATATTTCCGTCGTTTTGTTATTCAAGATGCCGTAAGGACAAGGGCGCACTAGGTGGAACATGCATTTGGGGAGAGGACGGTACTGTTGATGTTAAATGCTTATGCGACTACTGCAGCGACATTCCTAATGACAAGATTCTAAGTGGTGGTATTTGAATCCTGCATGTGTCATCATGGTTTGTGTAATAATATATGTGGAAAAGATCCAAGTACCAATGTAAATGACGAACATGTGAAATAAAAAGCCTGAAGTAATGAGGCTCCCATGGTTTGAAGATATGGATATCTGAAGCTCACAAGAAAAAAAAATCAACACTTGTTTTAAAATCTTTCATTTAGCATCCACGTATAGTAGCCTAGTAGGTTTGTGATTATCTGCCTGCCGTTTGATTAATTTACGGTTAGTTCAATGATCAGAAATCAGGCCTGTGACATAGTTGATACGCGCCTCAACCATGTCAAAACATAAACTTATTGTTATCAACCATGTCACAGGCCCTGATTTCTGATCATTGAATTAACCATAAATTAATCAAACGGCAGGCAGATACACATACCTACTAGACTACTATACGTGGATGCTAAATGAAAGATTTTAAAACAAGTTTATAACAATAAGTTTATGTTTTGACAACATAAGATTGTCATATTATTGTTTTTATCAGTATATTTTAAACCGTTTCTACATTATATAATTATTAACAATGATAATAAAAAGAAATTTCTTTAATGGTAGTATATTTTTATTTATGACAAACAGAGATACTCCTATATGGATGCAGACCGGCCTTTGAAAGTGCAATGAGGGTGAGTGCGAATGTGTGACAATGTGGTGGATGCCATTCATACCTTGAGAGCAGCGGTCCAAGTTGGTGGATAGGAGTAGACAAATGATCCTACGTACTAAGTATATGCAACTCCTAATTACTCACATAGAGATGCATCATAGTCGGTGTAGGAGAAGAAAATAACAAACTTCAAATCGCATAAGCAAAAGACCCATCGAGTTAAGTCAAAAGTGGTTCATCAGAACAGATGAATATTGATCATGCAGTTAAATTTCTGCATCAGAGCTTCGTAATAAGTAAAAACAAGCTGGCTCGGCAGTCGGTTCCTGGTTAGGGGTAGGAAGTAGAGTTTGCACCAATTTTTTTAAAACCGGACCGAAAGGTGAACCGAATAATTTTTGGATTACGGTTTAATATGGTTTGACAGGGTCAAACTTGGTTCAGTAATTTAGTTTAATAATTTTTTTGTGTATAAATTTAAAAGTATTATTAGTAAATATGATACATGATTAAAATATAAATGAATTTAAAACATAAAATATTATAAAATGTTTATATGGAAGGTTTATAGATTTTTGATAGTTTTGGTGATTTTTATCAGCTTAATAATTTTGAGATCCAATTCGGTTACGTGACCGGTTCATGGTCGAACCAATTATCAGATCCAACCCGGTTATGTAACCGATTCATGGTCGAACCCGGTTCAACCATCAGGTCGGTCCGGTTTTAAAAACACTGGTTTGCACCTGGTGGAGTAGTTCCTGGTTCGGTTCTTGATTTAACTCGGGTTTCTAATTCGGTTTCCATCTTTAGCATGTATTGGGCTTTTAAATTAATACTGGGTTTGGCCTAGAGTCATGATTTCTTTCAAGAAAACCTTTCATATTACAAACAAATCAATTTTATCACGTTTTTCAGGCATATAAAAAACTCAAAAAAAGTAGTTAAAACTCATTTAAAATAGGGAAATTGGGGGATAAATAACTTTGATGATTACTTTTTGCCCAACCACAAAGATAAATAGCACGCCCGGATTCATCTTACACACACATTAGCTCCATAGTTCAATAGAGAGAGTAAAGAGCAGACATAGGAAGAGATAAAATGGCCATGGCAACAAAATCAGTTTCTTACTTCACCCTCATTTTCATCCTCGTTTTGGTTTTTTTTTTTGGTAAAGTAACTAACACGGTTTTTATTTTATTTTTATTTTTTTGCTTAAAAACACCGTTTTTATTTCACATATTTATTAAACTTTGTGTGGTTCTTTAGGATCTAGAGAGTATTTATCTCAATGATTGCATTGCAGCACGTTTTATCATATACATATATGATTTCGGTTTTCTCAAATATTCTCTATGTATGAACTGAGCAGAAGCGCCGGAAATAGAAGCGCAGGATAGCGAGTGCCTTAAAGAATACGGCGGGAATGTGGGTTTCGGCTTCTGTGCGCCTCGGACATTTCCGACGATTTGTTATATAAGATGCCGTGAGGACAAGGACGCGAAAGGTGGAAGATGCATTACGGGAGATGCCGGTGCTTTTGATTTTAAATGCTTATGTGACTACTGCAGTGACAAACCTAATGACCAGATTCTACATGGTGTCATCTGAGTCCTACATGTGTGATGGTTTGTGTAATAATAAGTGTTCTAAGTGATAATGTAATAGTAAGGAATATGTGAAATAAAAAGCTGAAAGTATCTGAGGTTCACATGGTTTGATTTTAGATATGGGCTTTGTGGTAGAGAGGCGAAGAGAGTAATTATTAACTTTCATACACAGACCACCCGTTCTGATATTTCTTATCAGAATGATTTATTTGGGTTACAACTTGCAACTAAGCTAAATAATCGCTACACGATTTAGCTGCAGTTCAAAGTTTCAGTCTTGTGTTAAAATTGCGCGTGTCTGTTTGTGTGTGTGTCATCGTCGACATTTTCATGTGTGGTATTAAAACGAGTTCACTTCTTCAGTTTGCAAACTTACCTATTTTGTGATTTCTTCGGTTGTGCTTAACAGTTAATCGAATTGAAGCTAAGAGTGACATCTTATGAATATTCATGCATTTAAATGTAAACACAGAGATACATCCAATGTGGGTTGGTGATAAGTTCACAATAATGGATCCAATGTGACTATGCATAAATGGAAATCGTTTCATGAACATTTTTACAATAAATACGAAGGTTAAGACAGGTAGAATTTTAGACAAAATTATCTTAGAATGTTCTAAAATGACACATTTTGTCAAGAAAAAGTGTCAAAACAACACTATATGAAACAAAGGAGTATATGTTTATAATCGTAAAATGAAACGAATAAAAAGTACACTACAAAATAATCTAATATCCATATATGAAAATTGGAAACTCGAGAGAATTATCAACATATTGTGATAGTTCCAAAAAAACAATTATGAATTTAATTATGTAGAGAATTACTTACATCCTGATTCCTGGGCAACGTGAGCGAAGAAGGCAGCGATTTCACGTTTGGAGATGGTAGCACCGAAGCTCGGATAGGCATTAGCTGCTGCCATAAAGGTTTCGTGGGTGTAGAATCCTCTACCTCTGCAGTCACTCCCTGTTGCTTGGTTTAGTATAGAGTTAAAGAACTCAGGTCACAGTTTCTTCAAGTGAAACAGTTGGATCTCCGGGACCGCTGTTCTTGCAAGGTCCTTCTTTGCATCCCTCGCCGCAGTACTCGTCGGTCGTCCCACAGAAACCAGCACTGCTGCAGCATAAGCCAGAGGCGCAGCCGCAGTTCTGAGAGGCAACCGGTTTGGACACGGCTAGGATGAGGAAGAAAAGAGTTGTGAGTAAAATAGCAAACTGGTCATTTCGTGATGTGGTTTTAGCGTACTTCATCGTTGTTTTTTCTCTGTGTGTGTGTGTGTGTGAGGTAGATGAAGGTACATTAGCTCCGCGTTTTATAGGAGAAGCAAAGACAATGATGGTACCGAGAAGGGAACCTATTGTGAACTTGAAGTCAAGCGTCAACGCCACGCAACAATTTAGTACTAGCCTAGTCGCCACGGTACGTAGAGAAAATTCAAATGTTCCAAACGACATTTGAATTTTCGTTGTATATTACATAAATCCGTTAATTCATTGGAGATGCTCTTGAGCTCTTAGTTCAAGTCAATAGACCCTTCGTACAATTACAAAATAAGTCAATGACCAAACAAATTTCATGTCGGTCATGAATTTGATATATATATATTTTTTTTAAACAAGAACCTTTTGAAATAATTTTAAAGAATAACAAAAATATTCATTTAAAAATTGCGGAGTGGCTAGCTTGTGTGGGAGAAGTTCTGCACTATAAATGACAATTTAGGCAACAAATTAGACACCAAAACACAAAGAGAAAAATGAAAAATGAATAGGAGAGTTCACAAAGTTTTAAGAAAAAACTTTATAGGTTTTTTTTCCCTAAAGGTTTTTCGAAAATTCTTGTAAAGAGTCAATTTGAGATTATAAGGAATTTGTGTGTGTTTGCATGGAAATGTCGTTATCAAACTAAAAGTTAGTTTTAGGATCAAATAAAATTGATAAAGTATGCTGTTCTGCAGCCACCTCAAAAAATACTTAAGCACATCATAGTCAATGTAGATTGTGCTAATTCTATATTTTATACATATACGCAACAGTTACTTGTTAAACCTTGTATACTTTTCTTCATGTAAAAGGTAATTTATTATTCATTTGAAAATAAAATAACCTTTTCATATAAAAATATCATTAAGAAATCAACCTAAAAATTATAAAAGTACTATCGGCATTAAGTGTTTATATATTATAACTATATATTAAATATATGCAATGTTTTATATTAAATATGATTATTTATAAATAATAAAATTTATATTATTTATTTTCACGAGAATCTATTTATAATATATTAATTATCATAGTTTATAAATAATAAGTTATATATTATTGGGCAATTCTCAATAGACAATTTTCAAGTTTTGGTCACAAAATAGACCACATGGAGGAAAATGACCAAAATGTTTCATTTAATAGGTAAAATGACACTAATACACTAGATATATAAAAAAATAAAAATAAAAAAAATAAAAAAATAAAAAAAAAATAAAAAAAAATAAAAATTTTTTTTTTTTATAGTTTTTAGATTATATGTTTTCAAATTCGAACTTTTTTTTTAAAAAAAAGTTTTTTTTGAAATTTTTTTTCGATTTTTTTTTATATATTTTTTTCAAATTTTCTTTTTGTAATTCGAAAATACTTTTTGAAACTATTTTTAAAATTTTTATTTTCAAATTTTTAATATTTATTTTTTATTTTATAAAATTTTAAACCTCAAACTCTAATCTTCACTCTTTAACTCTAAAACCTAGGGTTTGAATTAGGTAATCCTAAGAGTATAAGTGTATATTTACCTCTTTAACGAAACATTTTGGTCAATTTGATTCTTAGAGTTTATATTTGTGATAGGTTAACGGGAAGTAATAGACTGTTTTTTATTGAATTATATTTACTAACTCGGCGGCGAAGTAATAGGTTAACGGGAAATTAGTGTTCTAGTAATATCTTGGTTAACCAACAAACATGATTTTGTTATTATTTGTGGCAATATATTCCCTAATATATATCAAAATTTTAAATTTATTGTGGAGTGATTGGTTGAATTGTATCAAATAATTTTAGCTTTAGCATATATCTACAAACAGATAAATTACCAATCATATTTTAACTAGTTTTAAAAGCTAAAGTAAAATAAAAAGTTGTAAAAACTTTAATTTCTAAAACAAAGAAAATAGCTGTAAATTTTTTATTTATTCATTCATTAAGTTTCTAAAGGCACATGCATTAGATACAACTATATCAAAAATTATACATACTAAATTTTACGGTAAAATTTCTAAGACTAGATCCTAATCTTTTGCAGCTAATATATGGGTCGAAGATGAATTTGTGAATGTGACATGTGTTAAAAAATATTTTATTGTTCGAGATGAATTATATAAATTAAGACTGTGACATGGTTGATAACATTAAGTTTATGTACTAGACAACATAAGATTATCATATTATTGTTTTTATTAGTATATTTTTACTGTTTCTACATTATATAATTATTAACAATGATAATAACGAGATATATATATTAAATGGTAGTATTTTTTTTTTTGGTAAAATATGGTAGTATTTTTTTATTTATGACAAACAGAGGTACTCCTATATTGATGCAAAACGGCCTTTGAAAGTGCAACGAGGGTGAGTGCGAATGTGTGACAATGTGGTCGATGCCATTCTTACCCTGAGAGCGGCGATCCAGGTTGGTGGATAGTAAAGAAATGATCCTAATAAGTATCTGCAACTCAGAATCGGTGTAGGAGAAGAAAATAACAAATTTTAAGTCGCATAAGCAAAAGACTTATTGAATTAAGTTAAAACTTAAAAGTGGTTCATCAGAACAGATGAATATTGATGATGCAGTTATTTTCTGTATCAGAGCTTCGTAATAAGTAAAAACAAAACCAGCGGGGTTGGCCTGGTGGTGTTGAGAGAGCTTCGGCCTCAATACGCACCCGGGTTCGAACCGCTGGCCAGGCAATTGGGGTATCTAATTCCCCATAGTATCAAATGGTCCGCCTCGCGCCGAGGGGTTGGCCCCTGGGGGTGGAAGTCCCTCCAGGTTAATCAAAAAAAAAAAAAAAAAAAAAAAAAAAAAAATAAGTAAAAACAAGCTGTCCCTGACTCGGCTCCAAGTTAGGGGTAGAAAATAAAGTTTGCACCAGGTGGATTTGTTCCTGGTTCGGTTCTTGATTTAACTCGGGTTTGTTCAATTTTCTGGTTCAATTTGGTTTCCATCTTTAGTATGTATTGGGCTTTTAGAATAAAATACTGGGCTGGGCCTAGAGTAATAATTTCTTACAAGAAAACCTTTCATATTACAAACAAATCAATTTTAGCACGTTTTTCAGGCATATGATAAACTTAAAAAAGTAGTTACAACTCATATATATACATGTATATGTATATATATTTAAAATACTGAGTGATGGCAGCTAGATAACTTTAATGATTTACTTTTTGCTCCAACGGCAAAGATAAATAGCACACCCGGGTTCATTTTACACATACATCAGAGCATGATTATTGAGAATTCTTAGAGCGGAGTTTTTAGCGGAATATAAAAACTCGTCTCTTAAAATAGCACACCCGGGTTCATTTTACACATACATTAACTCCAAAGTTCTATAAAGAGAGAGCAAAGAGCAGACATAGAGACAGAGATAAGATGGCCATGGCAACAAAATCAGTTTCTTTCTTCACCCTCATTTTCATCCTCGTTTTGGTTATTTTTGGTAAAGTAACTAACACCTATTTTCACCAAAAACAAACAAAACTAATACCACATTTATTTCACATATTTATTTAACTCTGTCTGGTTCATAGGATCTCAAGAGTTTTAATCATGCAGCGCGATTTATCATAGTATGTGCTTACTATTTTCTAAAACATTCTATATATATAATGAGCAGAAGTGCCGGAGATAAAAGCGCAGGATAGCGAGTGCCTGAAAGAATACGGAGGCAACGTGGGTTTCAACTTCTGTGCGCCTCGGATTTATCCGTCGTTTTGTTATACAAGATGCCGTGAAGACAAGGGCGCGAAAGGTGGGATATGCCGTTGGGGAGATTCCCCTGATTCTGTTAAATGCTTATGCGAATACTGCAGCGACGAAATTTCTCACCAGATTCTAAGTGGCGGTATTTGAATCATTCATGCGTGATGGTTTGTGTAATAATAAAATGTGTAAGCGGTGGTCTAAGTAATGATG
The DNA here is from genome assembly GCF_000695525.1 of Brassica oleracea var. oleracea. Classification (NCBI taxonomy): domain Eukaryota; kingdom Viridiplantae; phylum Streptophyta; class Magnoliopsida; order Brassicales; family Brassicaceae; genus Brassica; species Brassica oleracea. The sequence continues at coordinate 2,717,108 of NC_027751.1, forward strand.
TAACAATGAATATGTGAAATAAAAAGCCTGGAAGTATCTAAGAGACTAAGACTCGCATGGTTTGGAATTTTGGTGGAGAGGCGAAGAGAGTAATTACTAACTTTCATACTTCGCAGTACGGAACATTAGATAAGCCAAAAGACTCGTCCGAAAAAGATATCTACACTTGTTTTTTAAATCTTTCATTTAGCATGTAGACAAATAAAACATGCACTTACTAAATTATGATGGAATAATTCATGGTTCGGTTGTTTGTTAGAACTTTCTGGTTCAGTTCGGTTAGGCAAAGAAAATATTTAGTTTGCCCCTACATGTCCAGATTCCAGATCCAGCGCCAAACAGTGACCTTTATTCAGAAACCTGCCACTTAAGTGAATGTGACCATTTGATGACACAGTAGATTCATTCAGCTAATTAATATTATTACAAGATCATAATAAATCCGTCAAGAAGATTGATCCAAAAGAAAAAAATCAGTCAAGAAGATCAAATTATTCAGGCTTTTGTATGGATCTGTTCAAGAATTTTCCCTAATGGAACCATAGCCACATAATTAGCACTAACTTGCAAGATTTGAAACCTTATACATAGATCTGGGCGACGGGGATGAGAATACGGTTTCGTCAGCTATTCATTTGGTTTGGTTCAGTTCGTTACCTGAAAACCAATCGAGGACTAGGGACCTGTCCAACTTTGGTATCTTGGTACACAAAAATTCCAAGACGATATCTTATATATTAAAACAGAAGTCACAACTTTGATTCATGTGTGATTTTTTAAAAAATGGATCTAATAGACCTATTTTTAAAAAATCATGTTACATTTAATTTCTAATCTTATCATTTAAATTTTGGGTCTACCAGAAATTTTTATTGGGCTATCAATAATTAGATTTAAACAATAGATGAATCATTAGATTTATAGATAGTATAAATTAAATAGATATAATTTAATGTTGTAATACTATACATCCATATGTTAATTATTTAAATATTTGTCGATGTTGACTTTTTAAAATTATAAAGATTTTTTTTTAAATAACAAAAATCATATTATCTAACAATGATTAATCTTTACTATCTTAAACCAATGAAAACAAATTTTAAACTATATAGTTCATTCTAAAAATTAAACAAAAACTAAATGTTTAATTATTTACTCGATAATATAAATCTATGAAGCGAAAAGTTTAATTTTTTAAGAACTTTATATATTTGTGAAATGTTATAGTATCTTTGAATATGATAATAAAAAAATATTTTACTAATCTTTATATATATAGTTATGATTTTAATAATAAAATAATAATCCGAAAATATATATATATAAGAAGATACAAATACATGTGAAAGTTTGAAACAATCTATTCAATGAAAAAATATACTGTAAACTTATTATGTTTTAAAAATTGATAGACACATATATATTATAATATATACTAATTTAGAATTGAAAACAAAATATTTATATAAAAATAAATAAAAAAAATTCAAATAAGTTTTGAAAGAAGCTATAAATTCAAATAATCAATCTATTGATATTTTGAAAGATTGAAACTAATGAAAAGTAAAATTTGGGCCCTATAGTCGGATGAAATTATTTAATATGGTGGACCGTACGTTACTTGTCTACACAGACCACTCGTTCTGATATTTCTTATCAGAATGGTTTATTTGGGTTACAACGTGCAAATAAACGGGAAAATGGGTAGAAGGGTAGCTGCAGTTCAAAGTTTCATTCTTCTGTTAAAATTGCATGTGTCTGCTTGTGTGTGTCATCGTCGACATGTTCATGTGTGGTATTAAAACGAGTTCGCTTCAGTTTGTGTTTTCTGTTCGTTTGTGTTTAACAGTAAACGAATTGAAGCTAGGAGTGACATCTTATGAATATTCCTGCATTTAAATGGAAACACAGAGATACATCCAATGTGTGTTGGTGATAAGTTCACAATAATTGAACCTCTGTCCTAAAATCCAATGTGACTAGGCATAAATGGAAATCGTTTCATGATTACATTATTACAACAACATTACTATACTAGTATGATACTTTCTCTTCTGTGGTGTCTTATTCGTATATTGCCAACATTGGCTGTTTCAGATGCATAGAGAGAAACCTTAACAAGTGAGGTTTTCTCCAGGCTGAACTCCAAGCTTGCCACAATAGTCCTGGAAGTACCTAACCCTGTTGGCAGCTTTCTCTGTAGAATCTCCTCCGCTACACTCCCTACTATTCACAGCCCTGATGGTCGCCCCAAAGCCCGATTTAAAGCTCGAGCGAACATTCGTGGTCCAGTACCAGAAAGAGGCCTTGAAGGCAAGAACCTGGTTTTGAGCCACTTTCTCTGGTGTAGCCAATAAGTCTCCCTCGTTCAGGTCTCTGCCACAGGGACCATAGTTGTAGTTCCAAGAGAGCTGGATCGCACCACGACCATAGTAACCCTTTCCTTGTACACATGGGAACTCTGGTTTTGTTGTGTCACAGTATTCTCCACGTGCGGCTTTCGCTGGTCCATCGACTTCCTCAATGTGGCACATGACTGCAACAAGGTGTATATCATCAAAACTCAAACCAAAATCTGTATATAATCTAATTGATTTTATTTTGTTAATACTGAAATCAAATCTAGTCAATATATTTTTTATATAAAAGTCAAACTAAAATCAAGGGATAATATAATTAAAGTTTATTTACAAACTAAACCAGAGATTAATTATATTTATAACATAGATTCTCAAAACTGAATAGGCAAAAATATATAAAATAACTGAATATCTATGGGACGATCTACAAAACTGACATATATAATTTTTTTTTTTTTTTTGAAACTGGACATATATAATATTTCTAATCTTGTTTTGGTAAAATTATATTTCTAATCTTGATCATTGGATCTAGGTCTATATTAAAGATTTTCAAAAATATTCATATATAGAACTCGAGAGAATTATCAAAATATTGTGATAATTACATTATGAATTTAACTTATAATAAAGATTATGAATTTAATTACTGGAAAGAATTACTTACACCCCGTTTCCTGAGCGACGTGAGCAAAGAAGGCAGCGATTTCACGTTTGGAGATGGAAGCACCGAAGCTCGGATAGGCGCTAGCTGCAGCCATGAAGGTTTCGCGAGTGTAGAATCCTTTGCCTGGGCAGTTACTCTCTGTTGCTTGGCTTAGTATAGAGTTAAAGAACTCAGGTGTCACAGTTTCTTCAAGTGAAACAGTTGGATCTCCGGGACCGCTGTTCTTGCAAGGTCCTTCTTTGCATCCCTCGCCGCAGTACGCGTCGGTGGTTCCACAGTAACCAGCACTGCTGCAGCATAAGCCAGAGGCGCAGCCGCAGTTCTGAGAGGCGACCGGTTTGGAAACGGTTAGGATCAGGAAGAAAAGAGTTGTGAGTAAAGTAGCAAACTGGTCATTTCGTGATGTGGTTTTAGCGTACTTCATCGTTGTTTTTTTCTGTGTGTGTGTGTGAGGTAGATAGAGGTACATTAGGTTCACGTTTTATAGGAGAAGCAAAGACAATGATGGTACCGTGAAGGAACCGTTTTGTGGAAAAAAGGTTTATATTGTGGTATTGAAGTCAGGCATCAACGCCACGTAACCAATTTAACAATAGCCTAGTCGTCACGGTTCGTAGAGAAAATTCAAATGTTCCAAATGAACATTTGAATTTTCGTTGTATATTACATAAATTCGTTAAATCAATTTTTCTTTTAATTGTAGACCTGTAGATATATCATATATGTTCTTCAAGAAAACATTATAAGACATACTTTGACATGTGAAAAACTGTAAATAACAGGAAATATCACATCGTTGGCAAAAAAAAGAAAGAAAACAGAGGGTCTTTTCAAATTGGGCTGATTAACTTTTGGTTTGGTGAGATGTATTTTATTATACTCCCTCATTTTTTAAAAGTTACATATTCTAAATTTTTTACATATTTTAATAAAAAAACATTAAATTTGCATAATTTTTTGAGTTTATTTTTTTCCATAATTTTAACCCAATAAAAATTCAATATGTGCAATTAAGTTTTTTGAAGTTTGCAATTAGTTAACAAAACAAGTATTGAAAATGTAAAAAAATAGATTTTTTTGAAACAAAAATTTTCTCTAGAGTATGTAACTTTAAGAAACGAAGAGAGTGTTTTTTAAGAAAACTTTATTGGAAGGGTCTTATTAGAAATAATAATGTTAAGACATAAAGGAACAAAATGTATGATATTGATCTTCTTTTGAATATTAAAAGTAGGCTCGTGTCATATTCCAACCATTTTAAAATTCTTAAGATTGTTTTGAATTACCGGTAAACGAGAATTTCTTGTGGAAGGTTATATTGTCGTATAGTCAGTCTTATGTGAAGGAAGGTTATATTGTCTTATAGTCTTATGTGTTAGGTTCAATCAATAATTTAAGAATATATAGCACCAAATATTCCATTCATGTTTTGCACATTGTTCTGTAACATACTAAGGTTCAAATATATGATTTAGCTTCTTTTTTTTTTTTTTTATAACCGTGGAGATCCGGCGACCGAAGTCAACCGACTAATCCCACGAGGCCCGCAGCAGCCACGTATTCTTACCATTTAAAACAGTCCGGATGGCCAGAGAAAATCGAACTACGGGTTCGCCGTATTGGGGTTTTTCCTCGAGCGCCACTAACCCAAGCCCGTTGGTCATATGATTTAGCTTTAGGAATGCATTTTTGGAGTTTTATAGGATAATATTTGTCGGTTCAAATCGTTTGCATTAGTCATTTAGATTTTTAGTAAAATATTGATAAGAATTGATGTAACAATAAATTTATTTAAAAAAAAAATATTTGTCTATACGAATTTATACTTTTGTAGTTAAAAAAAAACAGAGGTATATATGTTTATTGAATAATGAGATGTAGTAGCTTTATTGCAAAATAAATTCGATATTATAATTATCTTCTAAGTATTAATTGGGAATATCCATTTCATGTTTTGCAATAAATTTATCTTGCTTTGTTTATGTAAAGGTTTTTGTTTCAAAGAAGAAATAGCTAGAGGAAGGGACTGCTCACTGAGCTTAAGGTGCCCTTGTCAACCGGGAAAGAACTATTACGGTTGTGGTCCGATCCAAATCAAATGGAACTACAACTACGGCGCAGCCGGAAGGTTCCTTGGACTTCCTTTCTTAGGATCCAGATATGGTGGCTCGTAGCCCAACCGTTGCTTATAGTTAATTAATTAGTTTTGATTCCTCGTAAATCATAATAGTTGAAGCAAGAAGCTTTATGGCCGAAATGGAACTGGAAATGCAGTTGAAAGACGTAAGAGCACCAGTATTGGTTCTTTTCTATAGAACCGTTACTCACAATAAAAGATAAGTACAACTTAATATTTATAATTCATTTTAAGAAATTAAAAATTTTATTTGAGAAATTTTAATTAAACACTATATTTAAGAATTAAAAACTTTGTTTGAGAAACTTTACGAAATTAAAAACACAATAGGATAAGTCATAAGGCAATCTCTCATAACTTTATTTGAGTCTCTTGCATAAGAGACTTCTCTTTTTTCCTTTTTCTTTTTTCTCTCTCTTAATTTTGTCATTTTATTTATTATTACAATGATGAAAACTTGGTGAAAAATCCACCATTGAAAATGCTCTAGGTGGAGCTGAACTAAAGAAATTTCGAAGATGGTATCAATAAAAAATTAAAATTAGTCCATAAGAACTGAAAATTAATTTTCATTGCGAGCAATTGAATTTATCTAATAACAGTAGACTAGATTAAGACCCGCACCTTGCGCGTGATAAAAATTATATATATAAATTATTTTATGTATTATATGTTCTTACATATTATGAAATAATAAATATATATTAAATAATTAAAAGTCAGTAACTATTACATATATAATAAAATTGGTGCAAACGTATAAATCAATTTTATTAATACAAACAATTTTTTTAAAAAATTTGATAGGATATGTAATTAAATTTAAATGATATTAACATACATAGTATATTTTTAATATTAATGTCTATTTTTTTTTTAAATGGTGTTTTCTACTCATATGTTTTTTTTTATCATGTGTATCTTTAATAGCAAAAACTTTAAATTACTGATAACAAAATTTTCATTGTAGGACTAATAATTTTAGTAATTGATAATTTAAAAAAAAATTATCAATGTTAGTTCAAAACTTTTATCAAAAAAA
>NC_027751.1:2723378-2728006 GCF_000695525.1 Brassica oleracea var. oleracea
CATGGATCGCAAAATTTGAATGTGAGACTTTTAACAGTTTTAGTAATTTATAGTCATTTTTTAAAATTCAAAATATAAAATATACAGAAAAATCTAAATTTTTATAATATGGTTATTTTGTTTTTTTTAAAGTTATTTTAATAGTTTTAAATTAAACAAATTTGATAGAAGATACATTTTTTTTATCAGATCTTTTTTATTCAAAATCATTAATTGTCATATATACTTTACCCACATTAGGCAATTTCGTAATTTTTATTTAAGGAAATAATAATTGACATTAATAATGAATTTATGGTTAGTTTAATAAAAAGTTTATTATATATATAGATGGACCGACCTATTTCTCTAGTAATTTTAAGAATCATCCTAATGATGACATGTGGCTACAAAAAAAAGTTGTAATGTTTCACAAATAATATATAAGGGATAAACCTCTAGAAAATTAATTGATTAGGTCAGTCGTCGGATACCTCGAGTTTATAAGAAAAAAAAATTGAAGATTACTTAGGGAAAGTCGTTGGAAATAAGAAAATCTAACCTTAGTTAGAAAAAGTGGACAAGTTTAAAGAATAACAAAAATATTCGTGTTAAAAATTGCGGAGTGGCTTAGCTTCTGTGGGAGAAGTTCTGAACTATAAATGACAATTTAGGCAACAGATTAGACACCAAAACGCAAAGAGAAAAATGAATAGGAGAGTTCACAAAGTTTTAGGAAAAAACTTTATAGGTTTTTTTCCCTAAAGGTTTTTCGGAAATTCTTGTAAAGAGTCAATGTGTGATTATAAGGAATTTGTGTGTTTGCAAGGAAATGTAGGTATCAAACTAAAAGTTTGTTTTAGGATCAAGTAAAATTGATAAAGTATGGTGTTCTGCAGCCACCTCAAAAAATACTTAAGCACATCATAGTCAATGTAGTTTGTGCTAATCCTAGATTTTGTACATATACAGTTATTTGTTAAAACCTTATATATATATATTTGTTCACGTAAAAGGTAATTTACTATTCATTTGAAGATAAACTAGCCTTTACATATAAAAATATTGTTAAGAAATCAACTTAAAAGTTACAAAAATACTATCGGCATAACAAATTTTTTTTCTTAGATGTGAAATAATCATCTTCATGATTTAAGAGAGTAAGCGTCTGACTGCTAAAAGGGTCGTTCGGCGAAGAGGACAAATAAGAAGCCATTGAAATATTGCCGCTTGACGTCGGTTGTGAACTGTATGCTTATGAACCCTATCACGCATGTGTAAGTCCACACTCATTTTACGTTTGAGTGGACCATGACCATCTTATCTATAACTATTTTGTTATTTATGAGACATTTTCCCTAGTTCCAAAGCAATACTTAACAATCCTTACAGCAACGAAAACAAGTTGAAACAAACCCTCTAGTGTTAATGACAGTTTCTTCTTTGATTCGACAATGCATCAACTTTCTTAGACGTATATATCGATCGGTCCTTGTTACTGAAAATTTTGGGAAAACATTGTTATTTACGTGTAACACTCCTCTGTAAGATTTGTTTGCAATAGTCATTAAAAAGGGTGTAAATGTTGTAAATGTGTTTGTTGAGAAGTGATTCCTTGAGTAAAACCTACAAATGAAAGAATATTAACTAGTTAGTTGTTAACTAAGTCAAGTGAGAAGAAGAAGAACAAAAAGGTAAGAAGAAGCAAGATTGAAAAGCGAAAGAGAAAGAAGAAGTTTCAAGTCAACAAGTCGTTAGTAAGTTAAGGTATTAACTAGTTAGTTGTTAACTAATATAAGTTAAGAGTTGTTGTATTATGAAGTTGGTAAGAGTTGTTAGAATAGTAAAGTTTGGAGTGTAAGATTAGTCTAAAGACTAGAAGTATGGACTAGGTTTAAGTGAGCAAGGAAATATGATTAGAGTCAGTAAGGAGTCTACTATAAAGGTCAAGTGTGATCGACTATAAGATGTTATGCAAGAATGAATGAAAAATAAGTTTGGTAAAACAAAGTCTTGCATAAACAAAACAGAGAAAAACAGTGAGAGATTAAGAGAGAAACAAAACAGAAAAAGAGACAAAGTGAAAGAACTAACCTGCAAAAGAGAAGAATCACAAGTGTTTATTATGGATACATTATTTTATGACAACTGATACAGACAACACATGATAGTATGTTACATTCATTAGGTTACACCTCATAACCTTTTTATTCACACACCATTTACTTATTAACTCACACGCGCGAGACCAACATGATAGCATGAAGGTTGCCATATTAACCACATTTAATGTCTTTAACAACTAAGACTTGTTCCAGGAGAGATCCCAAACTGCCTACAGAACTCCAAGTAGCGATTAACTCTGCTTTGCACCCTTGTCGGACTCCCACCGTCGCACTCCCCACCGTTAATCCTACGTGTGGTGGCTCCAAAGCCTTGGTCCACGACGGGACGAACCTTTTCGTTCCAGAACCACATGGCACACTTAAAGGCCACATCAGGATTACGAGCCACCATATCTGGATCAGTCAATAGAGGGAGTCCAAGGAACTTTCCGGCTGCACCGTAGTTCTCGTTCCACGTGATTTGGATAGGACCACGACCGTAGTAGTTCTTTCCCGGTTGACAAGGGTAGACTGAGCTAGCTTGGCAGTACCTTCCTCTTGCTATTTCTTCTTTGTAACAAAAACCTTTACAAAATATCCGGTTTTATTTTAAAAAAAGAGTTAGATGTCCAAAAGTAATTTGTTAAATAAATAAAATATTCCCATAAACAAATAAAACATTCTTTATAATAAAAAATATCATTTGTGTACCCATGAAATTTTGATACATATATTAGCCTACTGGGGCTAATAGAGGCAAGTACTTTTGATGTTTATAAACATATAATTTTTCGCAGTATCAGTTATGGGTATTAATTATGCTGCAGTAGACATAGACTCATGCAAGTGAAACTAGAAGGTTTAATGGTGAACACTTACTATCAGATTCGTGTGAGAACTGAGCCAACATGGCGGCGATTTCACGCTTAGCGACGGTTCCTCGATAGGCCGGGAACGATTGAGCAGCCGAGATGAAAGCCTGACGAGTGTAGAAACCTTTTGCTGGGCAGCCGTTTTCTACTTTGCTCATGATACCAGCAAAAACTGCTGGTGTGACAACATTTGCAATTCTATCACGTGGGCCAGCGTTGAGACCTACACCACCGCTTTCGTAGCTGCAAGGTCCGCTTCTGCATCCTGTGCCACAATAATCGGCTGTGGTGCCACAGTATCCATACCTACTGCAGCACATGAAACTCGCACATCCTGTAAAACCGCAGTGTTGAGAGAACGCGGTTTTTGTTAGGATGGTTAAGGTGAAGAGAAAAAGGACGAGAGTGTTTTTTAAAATCGATATTTGGGTAGCCATTTTTTTTGTTTTGTGAGTGGGAGAAATAGTTGTGTGTGAAGAAATGAAGGTGGTGTGTGTTTGTATTTATAGTGTAAAATTTTGTCTATTTAAATGATATTTTGTATCAAGGTTAGGTATTTCGCGATTATCAATTTGCTTTTTCTTAGTCCAAATCGATGGACCCTTTTGTACCCAGTTTTGTACCATTACATAATAAGTCGATGACCCAAAAAATTTCATGTGGGTTATGAATTCGGTCATTTTGTTTTGAAAAACAAGTTAATTATATTGAAATCATTCTAAATATACCTTGATGTAGATAAACAAGTTTGTATCAGTTCAAAAGTTTGAGGTTTCTCACTGAATCATTCAATTTTTTTTTGCTGGTCATTAGAAGATAAAAATTGCAAGAAGATGAATTTCTACTGAACAAAATTATCTAGCTAATCAATGAATGTAGTAATAGTGCTCTTACTGCTTAGACTGGATAATAAATAAAAATATAGTAAATACCAAAACTAAGTTCTTATGATTTTAAAACCGGTGTACGTAAAAAAAAATCAAAATCAAAAATATACTTAGACAACTAACAAAATTGTTTTATAGAACGAAGTAACCAAACCGAACACAATTGATAAAGCAAGTCGTAGTCAACTCATGCGGGGTGTTACAACTAGGCCTGGAACGGATCGGGTATCCGGACAATTTTAAGATATTCGGATCCGGATCCTTATCCGACGGATCCATAATTTTATTATCCTTATCCGAATCCGGGGTTCGCGGATATCCGGGAGTCGGATATCTTTCTAAAAATTATAATATCCGGCGGATATCCGGATCCGGATTTTGATCCTCAAAATAAATAAAAAATAATATTAATATATATAAAATATTAACAATAATTTAAAAATAAAAAAAATATATAATGTTTTTAATTATTTCTATGTATAATATTACAAAATTTACATAAAATTTATATATACTATTATAAAAATGAAAATATATTAAAATAAATTTGTTTTTATATATAGATATTACTATTTTTGAAATAGTTATTAATCCGAGGCATAAGTTTCGACTTTCTTTCTTCTGGAAATCGTTCTTTCCTCAAGTGAACCCAAATACGATCACCCTCTTTAAAGATCACCTCCTTTTTCTTCTTGTTGGCATATCTTTTGTATCCTTCGGTTTTGGCTTCAATGTTTGAACGAACCTGCTCATGTAGCTTCGTGATAGTGTCTGCTTTCCTATTG
>NC_027751.1:2730270-2730499 GCF_000695525.1 Brassica oleracea var. oleracea
CAGCACCAATCCCAACTCCGGAAGCATCACATTCAATCTCAAAAGTTTTAGAAAAATCAGGAAGTACAAGTAAAGGAGCATGAGTCAACTTCACTTTTAACATCTGAAAAGCTTTTTCTTGGGCTTGTTCCCATTTGAAACCGACGTTCTTCTTGATCACTTCAGTCAGCGTAGCAGCAATAGAACTGAAGTCCGGAACAAACCGTCTATAGAAACCGGCCAGACCATG
>NC_027751.1:2730509-2730747 GCF_000695525.1 Brassica oleracea var. oleracea
CAAAGGACTCGGCCAGTCTCGGATAGCTTTGATTTTCTCCTCGTCCACTCTAAGTCCATCAGCACCTACAACAAAACCTAAGAACACCACGTGATCTGTTCTAAAAGAGCATTTACCAAGATTGACAAAGAGTTTTTCTTTTCTAAGAACTTCAAGAACAGATTTTAGATGCATCTTATGATCTTCAAGGTTTTTGCTATAGACAAGAATGTCATCAAAGTAGACAACAACAAAATGA
>NC_027751.1:2733056-2746714 GCF_000695525.1 Brassica oleracea var. oleracea
TCGAACCGGCTAAGTCCAAAGCAGTAAGGATCAGCACATAGGCGGGATGATCAGCAAGGGCCGCGGGACGTTATGATCGGACAAGTTGTGTTCCAACAAAGCCCAAGTCTTCTGATAGCTTAAGGATCCTTGCCTTAGAGAAATTTCCAAAGGAAAAGTCCATGATCGGATCGAACAAGGTAGAGAGATCATCACCACAGTCGTTGGTACATGCGGTACGAGCCAGTCGAGCCAAAAGAGAGAAGTCTCGATCATTTTGTGAAACCTCATGATCCAAGTCAAGTCTGACATGATCTTTCTCAAGTCTGGCATGATCTTTCTCAAGTCTGGCATGATCTTTCTCAAGTCTGGCATGATCTTTCTCAAGTCTGGCATGATCTTTCTCAAGTCTGGCATGATCTTTCTCAAGTCTGGCATGATCTTTCTCAAGTCTGGCATGATCTTTCTCAAGTCTGGCATGATCTTTCTCAAGTCTGGCATGATCTTTCTCAAGTCTGGCATGATCTTTCTCAAGTCTGGCATGATCAAGGTCAAGTCTGGCATGATCCACGTCAAGTCTGGCTCGGCTGTTGGCTTTGGATTGTCGAGATGGCTGGGAAGGTCGCATACTGGTTCGGTCCGTTTGGTCTTCAGGACGTGGACTTGGTCGAAGCTTCATTCCGGATGTAAGTGGATCGAGACGGTACACTGCCCGATTGGTCTGTCTGATCTAATCGGAAGGATGAACCTCAACTGGGACGTCTGGAGCGTTCTGATCAGTCTGGTCCATGGACTGGGGCACATCAGACGGATCCACCATTTTACTATCCGGATCCGGATTCGGCCTCTCCGGATATCCGGATTTTCGGATCGGATTCGGATCGGATCACGGATCGAATCCGGATCTCGGATAAAAGTTCCAGGCCTAGTTACAACTACAACTTATCAATTTAACCGGTTCAGTCTAGCAACCCATGGTTTAGAAAGATTAGAACATGGTTTAGAAAAGATTAGAACCATCAATTGAAACGACACCGTTATGCTCCTCCTTCAAGATGGATAAACGCTTCCTCGTTCCCTCTCATACCTCCGCGACCTTCTCCGTCGTTCGTTTACTCTAAGAGCAACTTGTTCAGTGTCTACTCAGTTCTCGCCTCTTCGTGAAGCTGCTGGGAAAAGGAGGAAAAGTTCTGCTGTGTGCTTGTTTGGTGGGAAGGATAAGTCCAATGGTAGTGACGAGGTCAGATGCTTTTTCCTTTATAACTGAAGAGTGTTTTTTTTTTTTTTTTTTTGTATGTTTCCTACAACTTAAGGGGCAGAAACCTTTCTTGCTGCTGTGTCTGAAATGTTTTCTCAGTTTAGTTAGTTGTGTCAATTATCAGATATCACCATGGAAAGCAATAGAGAAAGCTATGGGGAAGAAATCTGTAGAAGATATGTTGCGGGAGCAGAAACCTTAGGCTTCATCTTTTTGGTAATTAGACACAAACATTGAAACTTGGAGTATCTTATATCTTGCTTTGATGGAATGTTTCTCTTTTCTTTGCAGTACACGTACATTATTAATGGAGAGGAGTTGATCAAGCTTGCAAGAGATTACTTTAGGTTTCTTATGGGAAAACCTAAGACTGTTCGGTTGACCCGAGCTTTAGATGGTTGGAATGAACTCGTGGAGATGATGTCTAAGCAAAGAGTGTGCGATGAGTACTGGCTAGGGAAGGCCATTATCAACACGCCCATCTGGTATGACAGCCAAGTCCTCAAGGCTTACTTATGGTCGACTCAAAGACTGATGAGCAGTTCGATTAAATCCTTCTTATATGAAGAGTTAGAGAGCTTGAAGAGATGTTTCGTAATCACAGTTGATCTTCGTATTCTAGGTTCAGTTTCAGCTTTGAAATCGAGTTCTTGATGTTTAGTCAATGTTGGTGCTTAGTTTATCAGACGTTTATTATTGGTTTAGATGGGTTAATTTAAAAAGCGCAGGCCAAAATCTGTATAATGACAAATCAAAATCTCTGAAATCTTTTCAAAATTCAATTTCTAGGCAACAAACTGCAAATCCAGTGAGAACACAATCAAAGTTTCTTGGGTTTAGTGGTGGTCGAGGTGCCTTGTTTCTTCTCTGCCTCTGTGGATTTCTTGCGGTCTTTCCTCTCCCTCTTCTTCAAAGCAGTCATGTGAGCCTTAAGAATGGTAGCATATGATGCTTGAAATCTCTGGTGATCCTTAGCCCCAACCTTGAAACAAACAAAGCATTGCAAGTTTGCAACTAGTCAGCTTCAACAGTTCAATGAAAACTTAAAGATCACAGACCAATTTCTAACAACTTAGGAAGGCTGATGGTTTACTCATGGCTAGTTAAACATTCGGGAAACAAATATGTTACGAGAATGTTGTCATCTTGAGATGAAAGAGTAGAACACATACCGAAGTAGAAATGGTTTTCTTAGCATCAGTAGCTCGAATAAGGCATCTGTACTCAATGGACTCTCCAGCAGAGCTCAGTTTCCTCTTCTGCAGCTTAGACTTCAAAGACGCTGACACAACAACAAGTAATAAATATTACATCATATAAGATTAATCTTCTAAACTATAACAAAGGTGGAGTTAAGAAAGGTTAAGTAGACAGGCAAACGTACATCGTTTCAAAGTAACCCACACAGAACCTTTCTCTTTGCTTTTCTCGAACATGCTCGTCAGTTCATTGAGGAACGGATCTAACTGTAGTAAAACCTAAACAAACAAAAAAAAAAACAAACAAGATTCTTCCATTGATCAATTAAGCGTCGTCAAGTGATGAATCAAATCACAGCAAACACCAGAGAAGAATAAACAGATCTCACAATAGTCTTAACAGCAATAGCTAAGACCACAACACACACACTGTGACTGATCGAATATTACCATTGCTAAAAACCTCAGATGAGTACTCTTTGCAGATCCTCAAGCACTGTAGAGACTTCTTCTCTCTCGAATCGCTGAGAAACCAAAACAAAAACATAATCGGAAATTGACTTTCAAACAATTTGCTCGAAACTTCGAAACTATTAAGATTATGATCGATTCGACGCTAAATAAATCGATAAAGTTTCCGGGTGATTACAAACCCTAGATCATCAAAGATTGTGACCAAATCTACACGTAGATCAACAGCACTAACCGCAGGAGATAGTATAATTCAATTTGCAAATCAGATTGAGCTACCACGTTCCATTAGCTGAAAAACCTACGAGATGTAAGCATCAACATATAAAGAAGAAACTGACCAGAGAGGGTAGAGAATCTGATGATCCGCTCTCCGAAACCCGCCGGGCGGAGAAAATTTATTCGGCGGTCGCTGGAAATAAAAGAAGACGAAATATATTTATTTATAAGACTAATGGGCCTTCTAAGCCCAACAAATTGCTAAACACTAGCTAGCAAGGTTTTAGCGATGCAAATGGGCTTATTGGATAATTTGAAAGATTTATTGCGAGGTGTGATCCATTTTCTGCCTTTAATTCTGTGTTTGTTAGGTGAACACAATATGCTACAACAAATTTGAGTTATCCTCTACTTTCTTTGATTAGCGTACTCGAAACATGCATATAGGCTTTAGATCAAAAAACTTGGTTATGTGCCTTACTGCTTTAGTGCTTTATCGGTTCGGGCTGGTGATCAGTTTTTTTTTTTTTTTTGCTATATTAGTTCAATATATATTATTTAGACTCGAATACGTTAGTGGTAGTGACAGACGTAGGGTTGGTTAGGTCTTAATGGGGCAAACATCTTATATATCAAAACAGAAGACTATCAATAATTAGATTTAAACAATAGATGATCCATTGGATTTATAGATAATATAAATTAAATATATATAATTTAATGTTATAATACTATACCTCCATATGTTAAATATTTAAATATTTATCGATGTTAACTTTTGAAATTATGAAGATTTATTTTTAAATTAAAAAAATCATATTATCTAACAATGATTAATCTTTACTATCTTAAACCAATGAATTTTTTTAAACTATATAGTTTATTTTAAAAATTAAACAAAAACTAAATGTTTAATTATTTACTCGATAATATAAATCTATGAAGCGGAAAGTTTAATTTTTTAAAAAACTTTCTAAATTTGTGAAATGTTACAATATCTTTGAATATGACAGTAAAATAATATTTTACTAATCTTTATATATATAGTTACGATTTTAATAATGAAATAATAGTCCGAAAATATATATATATAGAAGAAGATACAAATACATGTGAAAGTTTGAAACAATCTATTCAATGAAAAAAATATACCGTAAATTTATTATGTTTAAAAAATTATAAATAAATATATATTAGAATATATACCAATTTAGAATTCAAAACAAAATATTTATATAAAAATAAATGAAAACAAAAACTGCGCGGATGAAGATATAGTTAATTAATTAAATCACACACACGAGCAATGGTGGCAGCATACGAAGATGAGTTATAATGGGAAGGAATGTGACAAGAAGACTTGTCTTGTCACCTAGCTCAAGTGATTTAATATTCTTGCTTGAATTTGTTTATTTATCAAATTGTATATCATGCGTTTTTAACAAATTGTACTCACCCCATCTCAACATTGCCCGTATTCTTTCGATGAACGCCAAAACCAGCGACTGCGACATAAAATCACAGGTACAACAGAAGGAAATTTGACCGAACGGAAAATTAAAATGGTCGCTAGTAAATCGCCGGAAGTACAAAATATTGGAAGTTGACGCTGAAAAAATCAGTGTTCCTTTCACCCCTCGCAATCAACCGCAGCGTCAAGAAAAGCAGACTAGGGTTGTTTCATGAGTGTTGTGCTGGGATCTGTTTTGCCGTGATGATAATTTAAATTTTCAGTAGCTGCTGCTGGTTTTTACGTTCACCAGAAGAACATGGGTATTTAAAACAAATGTTCTCTCCTAATTAACAAGAAACGAGACTACAATATACTCCGGTTTAACTATTACAAAACATAAGAAACGTTTTAAAAAGATTGATTTAACCTAGGCAAGAGGTTCAGTGGTTACGGGTTCGTCGATGTCATGTAATCTAGCTAGGCATGGGCATAATATCCATAACTCGAAATCCGAACCGAACCCGAACCGAAAAACTCGATCTGTATCCGGTCTGAAATGTAAAAAATATCCGAATGGATCTTATAAGGTGGTACAAAACATATCCGAACTCGATGTGTTATTAATCGAACCCGAACAGATAACCCGAAAAACCGAAAAACCGAAAAATCCCAAAAGATATCCGAAGAAACCGATCCGAATGTCCAAAATAATATACAATATAATTATATGAAACATGAATATATACTTCAAATATTCAATTTCATATTTATTTTGATATGTTATCTAACAATAACTATTTAAAATTTAAATAACTATCTTAAATACTTAATTATATATAAATAAATATATACTCCACTTTTTTATGTTTTACTTTTAAATTTTAGATTTTATTTCGGGTATATCCGAACCGATCCGATATAACCCGAATCCGAATGATATATGATCATTTTATGGGTTCTATTATGTGATACAAAACCGATCCGAACCCGATGTGTTATATCTGAATCCGACCCGTACTTGTAAATTTACTAGAATGAGACCTATAAAGTGTTATAAAAGATAACCGAAATCCGAAAAACCCGATCCGAACGCCAATGGATACCCGAACCGATGCCTAAATCTAGCATTCGGTAAATAATGCACTAATGAAGGAAGACAAGAAAGTGAGGATCACGTACGAGATGGAAGTGCGTGTGATCATCATGAGACCAAAAAAAAAAAGAATCAACCTCGTCTATGAGAATTTCTTGAGATTCTGTTCTTATTTCGATACCAAACACAAATTCATATTTTTGTGTTGATAGTTGCAAAATGTCAAAAAGCTATGAATTGTATATGCACCAGATAAACAAATCAGAATCTTCCCACTAAATCTAATGCTTTGTTTTCTAATATTTTTAAGCTATATGCTTTTTCGGCGGTGACATAAACATATACGGTATACTTGAGAAATTTTATGATAATTATGGCATAGTTCTTCTTTCAGACCTGCTTTTGCATTTTTTTGGCCTATATGATATATTAGGTAGTTATATGACTAGTTTAGGATACAATTATGATGCTTTTATAAAAAAAACAGACAATTCATACCGACAATTTTTTTTTTGTTAACAAATAATATAATTATCTAAAACAGTTTAATTAATCAAACTGATGATAATCATCTAAAACAGTTTAATTAATCAAACTGATGGTACTGAATCAACAAAAACTGTAATTTAAAGAAAACTCCACTTGTTTTTATATTTCTATTTTTATTCAGGTTCAAGTTTTATTAGAAAAAATCTAGTTTTATATTTTATAATATGATTATTTCTAACTGGTAAACTTACTCACAACACAAATTGTTAATATGTATAGATAATTTGTGCCATTCTATCTTGTTCTATTTTTTACTTAAGAAACACTAATACATACCACATTCCACCAACTACGAAATTGGTAAAAGACCAACCACACAAAAAAACCATCGAAAATTCAATTTACCACTGAATATTCTTGTTCTTCTACCAATAGTTGTCACTGAATCAATTTTTTTTATTATTTTTGTTTGTGGCATAATATACTATCAAGTATCAAATAATCCGATAGAATCTACTAGTGTAACACAGTCCACAAGTTTTAATGTTACCGTTTGGTATACTACAATGAGGTAAAAGAAAACAAAAGTAGGCCAAGGTTGAGTGACAAGGTGACCAACTCTTTCTCTCTCTTCATGATGATGATTTTGAGCTGATAACTAAAGAAAAACAGAAAAGGTAGTAAGAGAAAATAGGAGAAAAGAAAAAGTTTCAAAATTTCATCCCATACCAACTAGACAGACCCAGATCCAAAGTTGCAGACTTTTCAACAATTTCAAAGTAGTTTTGCCCACAAAAAGGATTAGAAGAGTAATACTTTTCTTAAACACACCACACCACCCATTATGAAAAGAAAGTATATTTTTTTCTATGTTGTTAGTTGAGTGGAAACAGAGGATAGGCTCGGAGGAAAAGAAGGAAAATTAACAAAGGAGTGATTTTTTTCTTCTTCTCTGGCTGCTTCTCTCTCTCTCCCTCAAACATCTGGAAGAAGAGAAAGCTTACTCATAAATCTCTAGAATCAGAGGTAATTAATTCTTGTTTTCTTGGCCACTTTAATTTAATATTTATTTTCAGCTTTATGGTTTTCTTGGTTGTTTCAAAAGATCTGTCTTTTTTCTGTTGTTGTTGATGTCTTTACTCTGTTTCTCCTTGATCTCTCTCCTCTTGTCGGGATGAGAAGCACATGATTTTCGAGGTGAGAGAGAGCTCACTTGTGAGAGTTGTTTTGTTTTCAATTTTGTAATATTAAAATTTTAAGAGCTTTAACACTTGAAAGCTGTTGTCTCTGTCTCTGTCTATCCAACAAGCAAAATTATTGTGATGATTTAGTCTGTTCACCTAATTTGAAGATATAGTTGAGCTAAGATTTGTCATAAAAGTTAAAACTTCCTTTTCATTGGAAGCTCATCAACTTAAAACCTCTCTCTGTCTCTCTCTGTATCTGACATGAGTTCTTGGATCTTCTTTTTTTTTTTTTCTTTGTCTCCTTTAACAGCTGTTTCATTTGATTCATGCAGGTAAATGAGTTTTGCATCTGAAGCTTTATTTCATCCCAGGTGATACAAAAGCAATCATGCTTACAAAATCTTAGCCAACAATCTTTGTGAGAAAGAAACGCTTTTGATGAATCAGTTGGCAATTGTAGTGGTCTTAAGATTCTCCATGCATAGATCTTAGAAGTAACATAAAGGTTCATCCTTTTAAGGTGTGTGTGTGTGGCTACAACAAAGGTTGAGTTGTGTGTTTTTATTGTGACAGGTAAGGAAAGTAATGTTTGAGACAAATGGGGAAGAAAGGAAGCTGGTTTTCTGCAATCAAAAGGGTTTTTACTCCACATTCCAAAGAGAAGCTAGGCAATGTAATAAGCTGGTTACTGTTTACTGGATTTTATTTAGCAAGCAAGAATGTTATATTTAAAGAGTTTTTGATGATGAGATAAGATTTACTTTGGTAAACAGGAAGGAGAGAGAAAGAATGTAAAAGAGAAGAGGAAGAAAGGTTTTGGGAAGCTAAGGCGTGGAGAGCCTAGTAGCATTGAGAAGATCTTTGGCGAGGCTGAGAGAGACCACAATCTTTTCTTCAGGCCTTCTACTCCTCCTCCTGATCCTGACCGATCAAATCCACCCTCATACTCTCCTCCTCCTCCTCTCAGGCCTGCTTCTCCTCAGCTTCCTTCTCCAAAGCCTCATCCTCCTCCTAGAGCAGACCTTCCAAGATTGGATCCTCCAAGGCCTCCTGATCTATCAGCGTCCTCATCAGCCTCTGCCAGTGCTCCTCCTCCTCCTCTGAAGCCTGCTTCTACTCGAGTTCCTTCTCAGAGAATTAACCCTCCCATTGTTCCTTCTCCAAGACCAACTTCACCAAGAGTTGTCTCCCAACAAGCAGTCCCTCAAAAGCTGCCTTCTCCAAGAGCAGACTCACTGAGATTGAATAATCCAAGACCATCTTCACCAAAGCCTCCTTCTCCAAGAGCAGACTCACCACGGTTGAATACTCCTAGACCTCCTTCTCCAGGAGCAGAACCACCTACACTGGATGCACCAAGGCCCATAACGCCTAGGCCTCCTTCTCCCAGACCCGTTTCACCTAGGCCTGTGCAGCGAAGGGAGATTGTCCCTAGACCAGAACCAACTCTCTTGGTCCAACATGCTTCTGCAACAAAGATCCAAGCAGCTTTCAGAGCCTACATGGTACGTATCCACATTCTTTATTTACGTTTCAAGATTTGTCCCATGACACTAGCCTCCATACCCTAAGAAAATGTTGTTGTTTATTTGGATGCTATAGGCAAGGAGGAGTTTCAGAGCTCTCAAAGGACTAGTCAGGCTTCAAGGCGTGGTGAGAGGACACAGCGTGAAACGCCAGACAATAAACGCAATGAAGTACATGCAGCAACTGGTCCGTGTTCAGTCCCAGATTCAGTCACGCCGCATCAAAACGTTGGAAAACAAAGCGCAGGCTGAGAGAGACGAAGCTAAATGGGCTGCTGCATCAGACGCTGGTAATGGTAACTGGGACGACAGTGTGCTGACAAAAGAAGAAAGGGATGCAAGATCTCAGAGGAAGACCGATGCAGTCATCAAGAGGGAACGATCTATGGCCTATGCTTATTCCCACAAGGTAACAACAACACTCTCAGTCTTCAGGGCAGGCTTAACTTATATATTTATATTCAAATAAAGATTTAAAATAATATTTTAAATATTTTAAAATTTAATCAGTAATATTTTGTAACGAAAATAAAACTATATACATATCAAATAATTTTGGGCCCCTTTATTTATTATATTTTATAATTTTTTATATATAAAAATATGGATGCGGGCTTAGGCCTCCGGGTGATTGCACCGCTTGTCCCCCTAGTGAGCCGGCCCTGAGTCTTCTTTCCTCATTTGTGATGGCATCTAATCTTGTTTTTGTACAGTTGTGGAAGAACAGTCCCAAGTCTGCAGCTTCTACAGGTGGGCTCCCTCTATGGTGGAACTGGATGGACTGGCAGCTTCCTCTAGCTAGTCCTGCACCGAGCTACAGAGACTACAGGCTAACACCAACAAGACTGAGCCCAAGCCCTCTCTCTCACCATTTCAGGCATGACAGCAACTTCGACACTTCCACACCAAAATCGTCTAGGTCTACACTTCTCACCCCATCAAGACCCATCCGCACAGGCACATCAAGATACTCTAGAGGGAGAGGGCAAGATTCTCCTTTCACAGACAATGACAGCCTCACAAGCTGCCCTCCTTTCCCTAGCTACATGGCTCCAACGGTCTCCGCCAGGGCCAAGGTTAGACCAAGCAGCAATCCGAAGGAGAGAGTGATGGGTACACCGTCGTCGGTTAGTAGCGAGAGGAGGAGAATGTCTTATCCACCGACACAGCAAGGTATGGATACGTTTAGATGGAACAAAGGATCATTGGTCATGAGCAACAGCAGTGGCCAGAGAGGTGGTGGTGGTCCTAGTTCACCTGGAGGTGTGGTTCTTGAGAAGCACAAGACACTTAAATCAGTAGGGAATTTGAGTATTGGTTCTTCTACTGTCTCGATGGCAGATGGTAGGAAGCGGTTTAACAGATATGTGTGATTTCATTTTGATTGAAACTTTTTTTTTTGTATGTTACTTTGGCTTCATTTTGTGGGTTGTGTTGATTTTGAGTGATGTTGTAGTGTGGATTATGAATGTAACATAATAAAATGAAAAACAATGACAAAGGATTTGGTTTGACTAGCTCTTTGTTTGTCACATGATTTATGCAGGTTGTGGACACCACTGATTGGTTAGTTAAATTGATTTGACTTTTACAGTGGACCTGTTGCTCTCTGCTCTAACGTATCTGAAGTTCTCAAGAGTAGTTTATGTGCTTTCTATGCCTAAAGTCATTAGTTGACTTTTCATCTTGCTTCTCAAAGATAATTACTGGTTAATTAAATGGTTTCAGTCAAGGTTTCTGCTGACTCTCTCTTTGATATAAACCATCCCCTACACAACAGGCTAACTAAGATCAAACAATGACCATGTCTCACAAAATCCTCTCTCAGTTTATTTTTATCTTTGTTCTGTTTTGTTGTACGGACACCTCTCATGGAAAGCTGATTATGGAAGAATCAGCTGGTCACATGAATGGTTTCACGACTCTAACCAACACCAAGAAGAACTCTTATGGTCAAGCCTTCAACGACAAACCATTCCCTTTCAAGACTTCTGCAAACGGTTCACTGACTTCATTCTCTTTCACCTTCTTCTTTGCCATCGTCCCTGAGCATAAGAACAAAGGCTCTCACGGTATGGCCTTTGTGATCTCTCCAACTAGAGGCATCCCCGGTGCATCCCCTGATCAGTACCTTGGTATCTTCAACGCTACAAACAACGGAGAAAGCTCTAACCAGATCATTGCTGTTGAGCTTGATGTACATAAAGATGATGAGTTTGGTGACATTGATGATAACCATGTTGGTGTCAACATAAACGGCATGAAGTCCATCATATCTGCTCCTGCAGGTTACTATGATCAAAAGGGTGAGTTTAAAACCCTTTCTTTGATCAGTGGCAAGCTACTTCGAATCACTATTCTGTATAGTCATGAAGAGAGACGACTCAATGTTACCTTATCACCACCAGATGAGACATATCATCCCAAGCAGCCACTTCTTTCATTGAACCAAGACCTGTCCCCTTATCTTAAGGAGGATATGTACGTTGGCTTCACAGCCTCCACTGGATATATTGGAGCAATACATTACATGCTGATGTGGTATCAATATACTTTAATCATTGTTCCACAGCTGGATTTCGCTATACCGATCTTTCCTCCATATCCAAAGATAGAGTCTCAGGTGAAACGGATTGTTTTGGCAACCTCATTGACTTTGGCTCTCTTTGTTGCCTTTGCTGCATGAGCTTTACTTCTTTTCTTGTATAAGAGGCATAAAAAGGTCCTGGAGGTTCTTGAGGAATGGGAAATAGAATGTGGACCTCATAGGTTTGCTTACAGTGAACTATATAAAGCCACAAATGGTTTCAAACAAATTCTAGGTGAAGGAGGGTTTGGTAAGGTCTTTAAAGGCACACTTCCAGGTTCTGATGCAGAGATTGCAGTTAAACGGGTTTCTCGTGGTTCGAGTCAAGGGATGAGAGAGTTCTTGGCTGAGGTAACAACCATAGGTCGTCTTAGACACCCGAATCTAGTTAGGCTTCTTGGTTACTGCAGGTACAATGAAGAACTCTACTTAGTTTATGACTGTATGCCCAATGGAAGCCTTGACAAGTACCTGTACGGATCAGATCAAGAACAGCTCTCTTGGAGTCAGCGTTTCAAGATTATTAAAGACGTTGCTTCTGCGCTCTCCTACCCCCATCATGATTGGTTACAAGTTGTGGTTCATAGAGACATCAAGCCTGCGAATGTCTTACTTGATGACAATATGAATGCAAGTCTTGGAGATTTCGGATTGGCAAAGCTACATGAACGTGGACATGAAGCTCAGACCTCTAGAGTGGCTGGAACGTTCGGGTACATGGCACCAGATCTCGTGAGAACAGGGAGACCAACTACAGGAACAGATGTTTACGCCTTTGGTGTGTTTATGCTTGAAGTTTCTTGCGGTAGAAGAATGTATGAGCCACGAGCTGAGTCAGAACAGGCTGTTCTTCCTGACTGGGTGGTTAACCGCTGGGAAAGAGGTGACATCGAAGAGGCGGCTTGTGAAAGAATCAGACAAGATCATGATAAGGGAGAGCTAGAGCTTCTTCTGAAGCTAGGAGTGTTGTGTTCACACCAGGCTGAAGAGGTTAGGCCGGATATGTCTACGGTGGTTAAGATATTGGAAGGAGTCTCTGAGCTTCCTGATAATGTTCTTGATATTGTTAGAACCGAGAAGAAGGAGAAATGGTACGAGAATTTCAGCGAAGTGCTTGATTCCACGATGGAGTCTGCAAGTAACTTGAACGTTACGGAACCGATAGCTTCCTTGGAGCGGACAAAGTTGCTTCTCTAGTTGGTGGTATTGATAGTAAACAATCACAAGCAAACAATATGAAAAAATAAGTTATATGAATGATTGAAAATACTAGATTATGAGATAATTAAGGGAAATGATGGGATTACCTATGTAATAAGCTCTTGCAAGAGCAGTAGACTATGTTGTAGGTTTTGTTTTTAAATATCATTAGATTGTCTTCTTTAATTTACTCTATCAGTTTCTTTGTGTTTTAACTTATTTTGTTGGAGTATAAAGTTCACTGTAAAAAGCTTATTGATTCTGTGATCTTTCCTTCGTAAGTTTATGATTTGGATACCATGTTGTTAATGACTTGTTTCTGCAAATTATGTAGCTCTTTGTTTATTAATATCTGCAGGCCTTGTGACTAGGTCATGTCTTTCGTGTATCTCAAGTCATCAGTTGACTTCTCCGCTTATGAATGATATAAACCACAAAATGAACTAAAAAACAATACATTTTCCTTAACAGATGTCATAACTGTATGTAGGGTCGAATATTTCTACAAAATTTTGTTCTAGCTCTTTGTTTTTTCCATGATCTATGGAGGATGTGATCACCATGAACTGCTTGACTTATTAACTTAACATTATCTAACTCTCTCTCTTTTTAGTCTTTGCAGGTCTTGACTATTTCATATGCTTTTCAAATATACAAACTGCTTTAATTAAATTGGTTTTTAGGAACTGACTAGGGCTGTTCAATATGGTAAAACCGAACCGTACCGAATCGAACCGAAATAGACAATATGGTTTGGTTTTGGTATATACCATATAAACCGAATGAATATAATTTTATAAAAACCGTAGGATTTGGATATGGTTTGGTATATAACCGATTAAACCGAATAAACCGAACAAAACCGACTAAAAGTAGAAACATGTAAATATGTATCTATTTTATAACAATACATGAATATCTATTTGTTATATAAGTTAATTTGTGTTAATAACTATTACCATAATGTTATAGTAATAAAGAACAATTTGTAAAACAA
>NC_027751.1:2746990-2751451 GCF_000695525.1 Brassica oleracea var. oleracea
TTTTTTTTTATCTTTTTGCTTTATTTTAGTATTCACTAAATTAATATGAAGATTATAAATTTGATATAAAATAATTAATGGAAAATTTTCATAACTTTTTTCTTATCTATAAACAAACAGAGTTTCGTGTTCAATCGAAAAAACATGACTTTAATGAACACTAAATATGGAAGAGTGAAAAAACTTTTCTTTCATGTTTCTGTTTTGTTTCATATTTTTATTTTCAAAATTTCAGACTCTGATTTTAATTATAGATTTGATTATTTTATTTGATGGTAGAAGCATTTTTATTTTTTTGTTCATTTATTTGAACATGTAATATATTTTTAATAAATGACTGTTTTGACAATATGACTCTAAAATTCATTTTATATGATCTCAAACTAAATAATTATGTTTTTTGGTATAAAACCGAATAAACCGAAAACAGACGGTATATAAACCGAACTGAACCGAATTAAATATGGATTTAGAATGGTAGTTATATTTTACTAACCGAAATACCGAAAACCGAAAAAAACCGAACCTAAACCGAACCGATATTCGGATTGAACACCCCTAGAACTGACACTGCAACACGTAGCTAACTTTCCTTTTTAAGTCTCCGCAGTGCTGTCCTATAAGTAAAACGATCGAGTACACAAATTAACCAAGCTCTTACTTTCTAATTCCATCAACCAAAACAATGATCATGTCTCATAAAATCGTGTCACATGTCCTTTTCATGGTTACTTTGTTCTGTTTCACTGAAAACTCTTATGGCAAGCTGATCATGGAAGGATCCGCTGGGTACATGAATGGTTTCACTACGTTGACCAACACCAAGAAGCACGCTTATGGCCAAGCATTCGAGGAGAGTCCCTTCCCTTTCAAGAACTCCACCAACGGCACACTGACTTCTTTCTCTTTCACCTTCTTCTTTGCCATAGTCCCTGAGCATAAGAAAAAAGGCTCTCACGGTATGGCCTTTGTGATCTCCCCCACCCGGTGCGTCTGCCGATCAGTACCTCGGTATCTTCAACGCTACAAACAACGGAGATAGCTCTAACCACATCATTGCTGTTGAGCTCGATATACATAAAGATGATGAGTTTGGTGACATAGATGATAACCATGTTGGTATCAACATCAATGGCATGAGGTCTAACATATCTGCATCTGCTGGTTACTATGATCAAAAAGGTGAGTTTAAAAGCCTTTCTTTAGACAGTGGAAAAAGCCTCCACAGGATCTGTTAGAGCAATACATTACATGCTAACGTGGCATGTATATACCTTAATCTTTGTTCCACGTCTTGATTTCATTATACCGACTTTTCCTCCATATCCAAAGGCAAAGTCTCAGGTAAAGTGGATTGTTCTGGTGACATGCTTGGCTTTAGCTCTCATTGTTGCACTTGCTGCCTCAGCTTTAACTGTTTTCTTCTATAAGAGACATAAAAAGGTATTGGAGGTTTTAGAGGAATGGGAAATCGAATGTGGACCTCATAGGTTTGCCTACAAAGAACTTTCCAAAGCCACAAATGGGTTCAAGCATCTTCTAGGCAAAGGAGGTTTTGGTCAGGTCTTTAAAGGCACGCTTCAAGGCTCCGAGACAAAGATTGCTGTTAAACGTGTTTCTCACGGTTCAAGTCAAGGGATGAGAGAGTTCATGGCCGAGATAGCTACTATAGGTCGTCTTAGACACCCGAACCTAGTCAGGCTTCTTGGTTACTGCAGGTACAAAGAAGAACTCTACTTGGTTTATGACTTTATTTTGCCCAATGGAAGCCTTGACAGGTACCTCTACGCAGAATCAGATCAAGAACAGCTTACTTGGGATCAACGTTTCAAGATCATCAAAGACGTTGCCTCTGCGCTCGCGTATCTTCACCACGGGTGGCTACAAGTTGTGGTTCATAGAGACATCAAGCCAGCAAATGTCTTGATAGACGACAAGATGAATGCGAGTCTTGGAGATTTTGGATTAGCTAAGCTATATGATCAAGGATCAGAAGCTCAGACGTCTAGAGTAGCTGGAACGTTCGGGTATATGGCACCTGAGCTGATGAGAACAGGGAGACCAACCACGGGAACAGATGTTTACGCCTTTGGTGTGTTCATGCTTGAAGTCTCTTGCGGTAGAAAACTGTTTGAGCCACGAGCGGAGCCTGAAGAGGTCGTTCTTGCGGATTGGACTATTAACCGTTGGGAGAACGGTGACATCGTGGAGGCGGCGAGTGAAAGAATCATACAAGATCACGATAAGGGACAGCTAGAGCTTGTTCTGAAGTTAGGAGAGTGTTATGTTCGCACTAGGCTGAAGAGGTTAGACCGGACATGGCTACGGTGGTTAAGATCTTGGACGGAGTCTCTGAGCTTCCTGATAATGTGCTCGATATCGTTAGAACCGAGAAGATGGGAAAATGGTACGAGACGTACGGAAGCGTGCTTGGTACGGATATGACAACGGAGTCTGGAGGTAACTTGACAATCACGGAACGGCTGACTTCTGTCGGAAGGTAAAAGAAAAGGTGATTGCCTAGGTTTGACGGTGTTTGCTTTTACAAATGTTTTGTTGGTTGTAATAAATGTATCATTTTATTTACGTTCTTACTTCAAATCGGTTGTGTATTAATACACATGACCTGAGAAGTATGTGTTTACTCTTGTATGGTGTAGTACTTGTTGTGTGCTTTCAATTTTTCAGTAATCAAAGTTATAATACTCCCTCCTTTAATTTTTTTTTTCATTTTTTTTCAGTAATCAAAGTTGTAATCAAAGTATGTGTTTATAATATTTTCTCCGTTTCATTTTAACTAGGTATTTTGCCCGCACCTGCAGGCATAATCATCTTACGAATACTTATTAATTTATGTCTTATTAATCCAAAAATCGGCATAATAAAACTCTAATTGGTGACTACGTTGAAGGAAAAAATTTATGGTGAATTCTTTTTCCCTCAAAATTTATACCAGCTATGTTGAAATTTTAGTCAAATTATTGAAAGGTGGATTCCATTTTTTTCCTCTAAATTTCCTACGGAGGAATGAATTTAGAAGGAAAAAATTCTCTATGCAATTTTGATAAGGAACAAATTGAACAAAATTCATATTTTATTTTATTTTTTCAATTCCTCGAATGAAATTTTATTTTTCATTTTGTTCATTTTTTCCATTCTTCTAGTGATCACCAACTGAAACCATAGTGTTTCACGGATTAAACTTAAACTGGTTTTAAGTAAAAGCAATTAAAACAATTTTTTTTTAAACTCAGTCACAAGTTAAGCTATTATTTATGATTTCAAATAGTTAAATCAAACATCAAATTATTAATATATGTCAAAAAAACGTTCATCAAAGTATATATATTATTGTGTTAAAAGGTTTTAAAACACTCATATATTAAAAATAGTTAGGAAATATCTTTATATGAATTTTGTTGTTTGACTAATATTTATAAATTGTTTTATATCTTAATTTTTTAACTTTATAATAAAAATAGTGTTTTCAGATAGTAACATAATATATATAAGAATTCTCTTAATTCTTAAAATAAATTTTCACAATTTAATTATATTAGTTTATAATTAATTATTTAATATAAAATATAAATTTAATATTATTAAAATAAAATTTGTGTTTCATTATAAATTCATTACGGATTTTGTGCAAATTAATAACTACTCGTTTTTTTTTTTTTTTTTGTCAGCAACATAACAGATTCATATAGACTCTGTGAACCATCCCGGTAACTCTGCATCCATATGAACGACAAACGATGGTTGTTTCCTTGCACTGCGTGCTAGACTATACGCCTTTGAGTTCTGTGTCCGTGGTATATGAATGATCTCTGAGCTGTTGAAACTTCTCTTCAAGAACTTTATGTCTTCCAAATAGCTTGCAAAGGCTGGCCACTCTTCTGGTTCCGAAACCATCTTCACCAATTGAGCACAATCCGTTTAAAAAGTAACAAAAGATTGTCGAAGATTCCTCATGCATTCCATTGCCCATATGAGAGCATCTATCTCTGTGTGTAGTGGCGACTGACTCGCTCTCGTATTCCTTGCTCCCATTAGTCCATCGTACCCTTCCAGGACCATCCTTGCCCTGAATATTTATCCTCTGTTTTCTAAGATCCGTCCGTAAAACACCATCGACCTGGTATACTCGGTATTGCCAAAGGTACTGGAACTTGGGTACGGTCCGTACTCTAAGTCTGAGAGTTTTGTGCTTTCGCCCAAAGTAACGATTCCGTTTCTGCCAATTTGAGAGTATCTCTGGGATCCATATCCAAATTGCTAAAAACTTTATTGTTTCTACCTTTCCATATATACCAGAGAATCTAAGCAAAGTAATGATCCTCCATTTCGGGGGACACTCTCCAAAATAAATTATCCATATTGGTAAACAAAGATTGAGTGGGGAAAATATCCGGATTCGTTGGAATCCGTGAAAGTGCCCAGACCTGAACCGCCGGTGGA
>NC_027751.1:2751913-2753602 GCF_000695525.1 Brassica oleracea var. oleracea
GATTGTGTTGATTTTTATTTGCTGGTCTCGGGCGAGTGGATGGAAGCCAAGGGTCATTCCATACTGAGATAGATGATCCTGTTCCCACCTTTTTGATTAGTCATTTGCTAACCAGAGATCTACCAGAGACAATACTACGGCAGCCATAAGATGACGAGTATGATCTAATGGGTTCCATGGGTGAAGCATTCCTGAAATATCTCCCTTTGAAAACACGAAAAAAAAGCGTGTTAGGTTTGTCCATTAATCTCCAAAATTGTTTCCCAAGCATAGTTGTATTAAAGTCTGTAAGATCCTTAAATCCCAAACCTCCATCATCCTTAGGACTACAGAGTTTGTCCCATGATTTCCAATGCATACCTCTCTTATTACCCCCTGGACTCCACCAGAATTGTGCCACAGCACTCACTAACTTCTTCATTACCGTTTTCGGGATTCGAAAGCATGACATCACATTGTTTGGCAGAGCTGTAACCACATATTTTATAATCACCTCCTTACCTCCTCTGGTGAAAAACTTAAAAGTCCATCCATTTACTATGCTATTTAACCGATCCTGAACAAATCCAAAAACTTGCACCTTTGAACCCCCCACTACTCGGTTAATAAATAATAATAAATCAGTTACCTATATAAAAACTTAAAACCTAATAAAATATGACAAATAAGAAAAGTAACTAAATATTTAATATAACATATGAATTTAATATTATTAAATCAAAATTCGTTTTTAATTATATATAAAATCCATTACAGATATTTTTAAAATTAATAAATTAGTGATTCAGCTAAAAACTAATAATAAATCAATGATTTATCTAAAAATTATAAAAACACTAAAAATAAGCAAGATTGCCTAAAAATATGGAGAACATGATAAATCAGCAAATTTACTTCTCAAATAATAGTATAGATTGTCGTTCTACGTTTATGCACATAGATTAAGAAAACATATGATTTTGTATATCTTCAAAACAAAAACACAATTACCTATACACCTAACTATATTTCAGCCGATCTATTACAATAAAGTTGACAAGTCTCACTTCTCACGAAGCCACCTCGGCAAAGAAGGTTCCTCCTTTGGACACGTGTCTTCTGTTCTCCATTCTATCGTAAATTGAAGTTTGACAAATTACGTTCGATCATGGCTTCTTATGGAGGCGTGTTTCTTTTAATTAAATGTGTGACATAATTTTCAGCCCAATAAGATACTACCTCTTCATGCTCCGTCTTCGTCCCTTCTTAATTGCGAACCTGATAAATAAAAATATCCACCTAAACCGTGAATGGGTAAAGTTATAGAATTTAATGTCGAATTCAATTGTTTGTGTAACTTCTTCCTCCAATTAAAGCTACTCATAACTCCATCTCCCCTGTCACACCTAAACGCTTCACCTCCAACCAAGCTCAGCATATATACTCCCATAATCATAAGCCTCATCTACTTCCCAATCAGGGGCGGAGGCAGATAATTTGTTTGTTGGGAGCATAAGTAAAATTGGTCAATGGATTAGGAGTATATTTGCTAAAAATAATGGGGGCATATTAAATTTATTCAATGATTAACATGAAATTTTAAAAAGTTGTTGGGGGCAAATGCCCCCCTCTCACACAATCCAATCATCTCACTAATAACCCACTACATACATTGTTTACAGGGTACAAAATATAGCTTCCAAGCTCCAC
>NC_027751.1:2753702-2757335 GCF_000695525.1 Brassica oleracea var. oleracea
CTACATTTGTATTAATATATGTTAAACTCTCTTTCATGGTACATGAGCATCATTTAATTTTTTTATAAATTAATTTAGTAAAATTTCATATACTCCATAAATTGATGGACTAACCCATTATAAAATCACTATTTTCTAAAGAAATGAAGACAACAACGGTTCTAAACCAATTTTACCATCACCATATATTAGTACATGAGGAAACTATAAATTAAAGCAATATTGTTATATTTTTTTAATTTTTTTCAACATCTATGTGTTAATGAAAATATTGAGTTTTACGTTAAACGCTCTATATATTGAAGCCTAAACATTTTAGTGTTGTTTTAAAATTTCTAACCACATTCTACATTTGTATTAATGTATTTTAAACTCTCTTTCATGGTATATGAGAATCGTTATAATTTTTTATTAATTAATTTAGTAAAACTTCATAACACTTCAAAAAAATAAGTGGAATAACCACTATAAAATAACTATTTTCTTGAAAAACGGAGACAGCAAAGGCTCCATACCTATTTTAACATAATCATATGTGAGTACAGTATACAACTATGCATTAAAACAATATTGTCATATTTTTTGAAATTTTCTCAAAATTTATGTGTAATCCGTACAAAAATAATGAATTTTGGTAAATGCTTTATATACTGAACCTTATAATCTTTAGTGTTTTTTTTAATTTTAAACCACATTCTACATTTGTATTAATGTATGTTAAACTCTCTTTCATGGTACATGAGCATCGTTTAATCTTTTTATAAATTAATTTAGTATAATTTCATATACTCCCTAAATTAGGGGACTAACCATTATAAAATCGCTATTCTCTAGAGAAATAAAGACAACAAAGGTTTCAAACCTCTTTGACCATAACCATATATTAGTAGAAGAGGAAACACTATGCATTAAAGCAATATTGTTATATTTTTTTAATTTTTCTCAAAATCTATGTGTTAACCCTTACGAAAATATTGAGTTTTACGTTAAACACTCTATATACCGAAGCCTAAAATTTTTATTGTTGTTTTTAAATTTCTAACCACATTCTACATTTGTATTAGTGTTTGTTAAACTCTCTTTCATGGTATATGGGAATCGTTATAATTTTTTATCAATTAATTTAGTAAAATATCATAATACTCCCAAATCAATGGAATAACCACTATAAAGTCGTTATGTTCTTTAAAAATGAAGACAACAGAGGCTCCAAACCTCTTTCAACATCATCGTATGTTAGTGCATGATGCAACTATGCATTAAAACCAAATTTTCATATTTTTTGAAATTTTCTCAAAATCAATGCGTTAACCCCTACAAAAATATTGAATTTTAGTAAATGCTTTATATACTGAAGCTTATAATCTTTAGTGTTGTTTTAAAATTTCTAACCACATTCTACATTTGTATTAATATATGCTAAATTCTCTTTCATGGTGCATGAACATCGTTCAATTTTTTTATAAGTTAATTCAGTAAAACTTCATATACTCCCTAAATTAGTGGACTAACTATTATAAAAACGCTATTCTCTAGAGAAATAAAAACAACAAAGGTTCTAAACCTCTTTGACCATCACCATATATTACTATAGTAGGCAAATATGCATTAAAGCAATATTGTTATATTTTTTGAATTTTTCTCACAATCTAGGTGTTAACCCTACAAAAATATTGAGTTTTATGGTAAACACTCTATATACTGAAGCCTAAAATTTTTAGTGTTGTTTTAAAATTTCTAACCATATTCTAAATTTGTATTAAAGTATTTTAAACTCTCTTTCATGTTATATGAGAATATTTATAATTTTTTATCAATTAATTTAGTAAAACTTCATAATATTCCCTAAATCGGTGGAATAACCACTATAAATTCGTTATTTTTTTAAAAAACAAAGACAAAAAAGGCTCCAAAAACCTCTTTCAACGTCATCATATATTATTGCATGATGCAACTATGCATTAAAATAATATTCTCATATTTTTTAAAATATTTTCCAAATCTATTTAATAACCCTACAAAAATATTGAATTTTGGTAAATGCTTTATATACTGAAGCCTATAATCTTTAGTGTTGTTTTAAAATTTCTAACCACATTCTACATTTGTATTAATGTATGTTAAGCTATCTTTTATGGTGCATAAGCATCATTCAATTTTTTTATAAGTTAATTTAGTAAAACTTCTATACTCCCTAAATTAGTGGACTAACCATTATAAAATCGTTATTCTCTAAAGAAATTGAGACAACAAAGGTTCCAAACCTTTTTGACCTTCATCATATATTAGTACAGTAGGCAATTATGCATTAAAGCAATATTTTTATATTTTTCTCAAAATTTATGTGTTAACTAACCCCTACAAAAATATTGAATTTTACGTTAAACGCTTTATATACTGAAGCATAAACTTTTTAGTGTTGTTTTAAAAATTCTAACCATATTTTTAATTTGTATTAATGTATTTTAAACTCTCTTTTGTGGTATATGGGAATCGTTCAATTTTTTTATCAATTAATTAGTAAAACTACATAATACTATCTTAATTAGTGGAATAATCATCGTTATTTTCTTGAAAAACGGACACAACAAAGGCTATAAACCTCTTTCAACATCATCATATATTAGTGTAGGATGCAACTATGCATTAAAAAAATTTTGTCATATTTTTTGAATTTTTCTCAAAAGCTATGTATTAACCTCTACAAAAATATTGAATTTTGGTAAATGATTTATATACTGAACCCTATAATTTTTAGTGTTGTTTTAAAATTTCTAAACACATTCTACATTTGTATTAATGTATGCTAAACTCTCATACAAGGTACATGAGTATCGTTCAATTTTTTATAAATTAATTTAGTAAAATTTCATATACTCCCTAAATTAGTGAACTAACAATTATTATATCGATATTCTCTAAAGAAATAGAGACAACAAAGGTTCCAAACCTCTTTGACCATCACCGTATATTAGTACAAGATGACACTATGCATTGAAGCAATATTATTATATTTTTTGAATTTTGTTTCAAAATCTAGGTGTTAACCCCAAT
Source organism: Brassica oleracea var. oleracea (assembly GCF_000695525.1). Lineage (NCBI taxonomy): Eukaryota > Viridiplantae > Streptophyta > Magnoliopsida > Brassicales > Brassicaceae > Brassica > Brassica oleracea. The sequence goes on from NC_027751.1 coordinate 2,756,757, forward strand.
ATAAATATTGAGTTTTATATTAAACGCTTTATATACTGAAGCCTAAACTTAGTGTTGTTTTAAAATTTCTAACCACATTCTATATTTGTATTAATGTTTGTTAACCTCTCTTTCATGTTATATGGGAATTGTTATAATTTTTTTATCAATTAATTTAGTAAAACTTCATAATATTCCTAAATCGGTGGAATAGCCTCTATAAAATCGTTATTTTCTTGAAAAACAGAGGCAACAAAGGCTCCAAGCCTATTTCGAAATCATCATATGTTAGTGCATGATGCAAATATGCATCAAAACAATATTTTCATATTTTTTGAAATTTTGTCAAAATCTATGTGTAAATGTTTTATACACTGAACCATATAATCTTTAGTATTGTTTTAAAATTTCAAACCACATTCTAAATTTCTATTAATGTATGCTAAACTCTCTTTAACGGTACATGAGCATCGTTAAATTTTTTAATAAATTAATTTAGTAAAATTTCATATACTCCCTAAATTAGTGGACTAACCATTATGAAATCGTTATTCTCTAAAGAAATGGAGACAACAAAGGTTCCAAACCTCTTTGACCATC
>NC_027751.1:2757681-2761024 GCF_000695525.1 Brassica oleracea var. oleracea
ATATTTTTTGAATTTTTCTCAAAATCTATGTGTTAACTAACCCCTACGAAAATATTGAGTTTTACGTTATACGCTCTACATACTGAAGCTTAAACTTTTTAGTGTTGTTTTAAAATTTCTAACCACATTATAAATTTATATTAATGTATGTTAAACTCTCTTTTATGGTATATGGAAATCGTTCAATTTTTTTATCAATTAATTAGTAAAACTACATAATACTATCTTAATCAGTAGAATAATCATCGCTATTTTTTTGAAAAACGGACACAACAAAGGCTCTAAACCTGTCTCAACATCATCATATATTCGTGTAGGATGCAACTATGCATTAAAAAAAATATTGTCATATTTTTTGAATTATTGAATTTTTGTAAATGTTTTGTACACTGAACCATATAATCTTTAGTATTGTTTTAAAATTTCAAACCACATTCTAAATTTCTATTAATGTATGCTAAACTCTCTTTAATGGTACATGAGAATCGTTAAATTTTTTTATAAATTAATTTAGTAAAATTTCATATACTCCCTAAATTAGTGAACTAACCATTATAATATTTATATTCTCTAAAGAAATGAAGACAACAAAGGTTTCAAACCTCTTTGACCAACACCTTATATTAGTACAAGATGACACTATGCATTAAAGCAATATTATTATATTTTTTTGAATTTTGCTTCAAAATCTAGGTGTTAACCCCAACATAAATATTGAGTTTTATATTAAACGCTTTATATACTGAAGCCTAAAATTAGGGTTGTTTTAAAATTTCTAACCACATTATACATTTGTATTAATGTATGTAAACCTCTCTTTCATGTTATATGGTAATCATTATAATTTTTTTATCAATTAATTTAGTAAAACTTCAGAATATTCCTAAATCGGTAGAATAACCACTATAAAATCGTTATTTTCTTGAAAAACGGAGACAGCAAAGGCTCCAAGCCTCTTTCAACATCATTATATGTTAGTGCATGATGAAAATATGTATTAAAACAATATTGTCATATTTTTTGAAATTTTGTCAAAATCTATGTGTTAACCCCTACAAAAATATTGAATTTTTGTAAATGTTTTGTACACTGAACCATATAATCTTTAGTATTGTTTTAAAATTTCAAACCACATTCTAAATTTCTATTAATGTATGCTAAACTCTCTTTAATGGTACATGAGAATCGTTAAATTTTTTTATAAATTAATTTAGTAAAATTTCATATACTCCCTAAATTAGTGGACTAACCATTATAAAATAACTATTCACAAGAGAAATGAAGACAACAAAAGTTTCAAACCTTTTTGACCATCACCATATATTAGTACGGGAGGCAACTATGCATTAAAGAAATATTATTATATTTTTTGAATTTTTCTAAAAATCTATGTGTTAATCCCCTACGAAAATATTGAGTTTTACGTTAAACGTTTTATATACTAAAGCCTAAACATTTTAGTGTTGTTTTAAAGTTCTAACCACATTCTACATTTGTATTAATGTATGTTAAACTCTCTTTCTTGGTATATGGGAATCGTTATAATTTTTTATCAATTTGTTTAGTAAAACTTCATAATACTCCCTAAATCGGCGGGATAACCACTACAAAATCGCTATTTTCTTGAAAACCAGAGAAAACAAAGGCTCTAAACCTCTTTCAACGTCATCATATATTAGTGTAGGATGCCACTACGCATTAAAACAATATTCTCATATTTTTTGAAATTTTCTCAAATTCAATGTGTTAACCTCTAAAAAAATATTGAATTATGGTAAATGTTTTATATACTGAAGCCTATAATCTTTAGTGTTGCTTTAAAATTTATAAGCACATTATACAATTGTATTACTGTATGCTAAACTCTCTTTCATGGGGCATGAGCATCATTCAATATTTTTTTAAGTTAATTTAGTAAATTTTCATATACTCCCTAAATTAGTGAACTAACCATTATGAAATCGTTATTCTCTAAAGAAATGGAGACAACAAAGGTTCCAAACCTCTTTGACCATCGTAATATATTACTCCAGGAGGCAACTATGCATTAAAGCAATATTGTTATATTTTTTGAATTTTTCTCAAAATCTATGTGTTAACTAACCCCTACGAAAATATTGAGTTTTACGTTAAACGCTTTATATACTGAAGCCTAAACATTTTAGTGTTGTTTTAAAATTTCTAACCACATTCTACATTTGTATTAATGTATTTTAAACTCTTTTTCATGGTATATGTGAATCGTTATAATTTTTCAATAATTATTTTAGTAAAACTTCATAATACTTCCAAAATAGGTCGAATAACCACTATAAAATGGCATTTTTCTTGAAAAACGGAGACAACAAAAGCTCCAAAATTCTTTCAACATCATAATATGTTAGTGCAGGATGCAACTATGTATTAAAAAAACATTGTCATATTTTTAAAAAATTTCTCAAAATCTAAGTGTTAACCCCTACAAAAATAATGAATTTTGGTAAATGCTTTATATACTGAACCCTATAATCTTTAATAATGTTTTAAAAATTCTAACCACATTCTACATTTTTATTAATGTATGGTAAACACTCTTCAATGGTACATGAGCATCGTTTAATTTTTTATTAATTAATTTTGTAAAATTCATATATTCCATAAATTAGTGGACTAACCATTACAAAATCGCCATTCTCTAGAGAAATGAAGACAACAAAGGTTCCAACCTCTTTGACCATCACCATATATTAGTACCGGAGGCAACTATGCATTAAAGCAATATTGTTATATTTTTTGAATTTTTCTCAAAATCTATGTGTTAACTCCTACGAAAATATTGAGTTTTACGTTAAACGCTCAATATACTGAAGCCTAAACATTTTAGTGTTGTTTTAAAATTTCTAACCACATTCTACATTTGTTTTAATGTATGATAAACTCATTTTCATGGTATATGTGAATCGTTATAATTTTTCAATAATTATTTTAGTAAAACTTCATAATACTTCCAAAATAGGTCGAATAACCACTATAAAATGGCATTTTTCTTGAAAAACGGAGACAACAAAAGCTCCAAAATTCTTTCAACATCATAATATGTTAGTGCAGGATGCAACTATGTATTAAAAAAACATTGTCATATTTTTAAAAAATTTCTCAAAATCTAAGTGTTAACCCCTACAAAAATAATGAATTTTGGTAAATGCTTAAACCTCTTTGACCATCACCGTATATTAGTACAAGATGACACTATGCATTGAAGCAATATTATTTTATTTTTTTTATTTTTTTTCAAATTCTAGGTGTTAACCCCAACATAAATATTGAGTTTTATATTAAACGCTTTATATACTGAAGCCTAAAC
>NC_027751.1:2761095-2762739 GCF_000695525.1 Brassica oleracea var. oleracea
GTTATAATTTTTTTATCAATTAATTTAGTAAAACTTCATAATATTCCTAAATCGGTGGAATAGCCTCTATAAAATCGTTATTTTCTTGAAAAACGGAGACAACAAAGGCTCCAAGCCTCTTTCAACATCATCATATGTTAGTGCATGATGCAAATATGCATCAAAACAATATTTTCATATTTTTTTAAATTTTGTCAAAATCTATGTGTTAACCCCTACAAAAATATTGAATTTTGGTAAATGTTTTATACACTGAACCATATAATCTTTAGTATTGTTTTAAAATTTCAAACCACATTCTAAATTTCTATTAATGTATGCTAAACTCTCTTTAACGGTACATGAGCATCGTTAAATTTTTTAATAAATTAATTTAGTAAAATTTCATATACTCCCTAAATTAGTAGACTAACCATTATAAAATTACTATTCACAAGAGAAATGAAGAACGCAAAGGTTTCAAACCTTTTTGACCATCACCATAGCGATAGAGATAAAATAGCGATAAGATGCAACTATATTGAAGCCTATAATCTTTAGTGTTGTTTTAAAATTTATAACCACATTATACATTTGGATTAATGCATGCTAAACTCTCTTTCATGGTGCATGAGCATCGTTCAATATTTTTTATAAGTTAATTTAGTAAAACTTCATATACTCCCTAAATTAGTGGACTAACCATTATGAAATCGTTATTCTCTAAAGAAATGGAGACAACAAAGGTTCCAAACCTCTTTGACCATCATAATATATTAGTCCAGACATCATATATGCAAATATTCATTAAAACAATATTGTCATATTTTTTGAAATTTTATCATAATCTATGTGTTAACCCCTACAAAAATATTGAATTTTGGTAAATGTTTTATATACTGAAACCTATAATTTTTAGTGTTGTTTTAAAATTTCTAACCACATTCTACATTTGTATTAATGTATTTTAAACTCTTTTTCATGGTATACGTGAATCGTTATAATTTTTCATTAATTATTTTAGTAAAACTTCCAAAATCGGTCGAATAACCACTATAAAATGGCAATTTTCTTAAAAAATGGAGACAACAAAAGCTCCAAAATTCTTTCAACCTCATAATATGTTAGTGCAGGATGCAACTATGTATTTAAAAAACATTGTCATATTTTTAAAAAATTTCTCAAAATCTAAGTGTTAACCCCTACAAAAATAATGAATTTTGGTAAATGCTTTATATATTGAACCCTATAATCTTTAGTGATGTTTTAAAAATTCTAACCACATTCTACATTTGTATTAATGTATGGTAAACACTCTTCAATGGTACATGAGCATCGTTTAATTTTTTATTAATTAATTTTGTAAAATTTCATATATTCCATAAATTAGTGGACTAACCATTATAAAATCGTCATTCTCTAGAGAAATGAAGACTACAAAGGTTCCAACCTCTTTGACCATCACCATATATTAGTACCGAAGGCAACTATGCATTAAAGCAATATTGTTATATTCTTGGAATTTTTCTCAAAATTTATGTGTTAACTCCTACGAAAATATTGAGTTTTACGTTAAACGCTCTATATACTGAAGCCTAAACATTTTAGTGTTGTTTTAAAATTTCTAACCACATTCTACATTTGTTTTAATGTATGTTAAACTCT
>NC_027751.1:2762883-2800178 GCF_000695525.1 Brassica oleracea var. oleracea
TATGCAAATATTCATTAAAACAATATTGTCATATTTTTTGAAATTTTATCATAATCTATGTGTTAACCCCTACAAAAATATTGAATTTTGGTAAATGTTTTATATACTGAAACCTATAATTTTTAGTGTTGTTTTAAAATTTCTAACCACATTCTACATTTGTATTAATGTATGCTAAACTCTCTTTCATTGAACATCGTTAAATTTTGTTTATAAGTTAATTTAGTAAAACTTCATATACTCCCTAAATTAGTGGACTAACCATTATAAAATCACTATTCACTAGAGAAATGAAGACAACAAAGGTTTCAAACCTCTTTGACCATCACCATATATTAGTACAGGTGGCAACTATGCATTAAAGCAATATTGTCATATTTTTTGAATTTTTTCTGAAAATCTATGTGTTAACCCCCTTACAAAAATATTGAGATTTACGTTAAACGTTCTATATACTAAAGCCTAAACATTTTAGTGTTGTTTTAAAATTTCTAACCACATTCTACATTTGTATTAATGTATGTTAAACTCTTTTTCTTTGTATATGAGAATCATTATAATTTTTTATCAATTAGTTTAGTAAAACTTCAAAATACTCCTTAAATCGGTAGAATAACCACTATAAAGTCGTTATGTTCTTAAAATCGGAGACAATAAAGGCTCCAAACCTCCTTCAACATCATCATATGTTAGTGCATGATGTAACTCTGCATGAAAACAATATTGTCATATTTTTAGAAACTTTCTCAAAATCAATGTGTTAACCTCTAAAAAATATTGAATTTTGGTAAATGTTTTATATACTGAAGCCTATAATCTTTAGTGTTGTTTTAAAATTTCATGAGCATCGTTCAATATTTTTTATAAGTTAATTTAGTAAAACTTCATATACTCCCTAAATTAGTGGATTAACCTCTATGAAATCGCTATTCTCTAAAGAAATAGGGACAACAAAGGTTCCAAACCTCTTTGACAATCATCATATATTAGTACATGAGGCAACTATGCATTAAAGAAATATTGTTATATTTTTTTAATTTTTCTCAAAATCTATGTGTTAACCCCTACGAAAATATTGAGTTTTACGTTAAACGCTCTATATACTGAAACTTAAACATTTTAGTGTTGTTTTAAAATTTCTAACCACATTCTACATTTGTATTAATGTATGTTAAACTCTCTTTCAGGAAGTATGGGAATCGTTATAATGTTTTATCAATTAATTTAGTAAAACTTCATAATATTCCCTAAATCGGTGTAATAACCACTATAAAGTCGTTATTTTCTTGAAAAACGAAGACAGCAAAGGTTCCAAACCTCTTTCAACATCATCATATATGCAACTATGCATTAAAACAATATTGTCATATTTTTTGAATTTTTTTCAAAATCTATGTGTTTAACCCCTTAAAAAATATTGAATTTTAGTAAATGTTTTATATACTGAAACCTATAATTTTTAGTGTTGTTTTAAAATTTCTAACCACATTCTACATTTGTATTAATGTATGTTAAACTCTCTTTCAGGAAGTATGGGAATCGTTATAATGTTTTATCAATTAATTTAGTAAAACTTCATAATATTCCCTAAATCGGTGTAATAACCACTATAAAGTCGTTATTTTCTTGAAAAACGAAGACAGCAAAGGTTCCAAACCTCTTTCAACATCATCATATATGCAACTATGCATTAAAACAATATTGTCATATTTTTTGAATTTTTTTCAAAATCTATGTGTTTAACCCCTTAAAAAATATTGAATTTTAGTAAATGTTTTATATACTGAAACCTATAATTTTTAGTGTTGTTTTAAAATTTCTAATCACATTCTACATTTGTATTAATGTATGCTAAACTCTCTTTCATGGTGGATGAGCATCGTTCAATATTTTTTATAAGTTAATTTAGTAAAACTTCATATACTCCCTAAATTAGTGGACTAACCATTATGAAATCGCTATTCTCTAAAGAAATGGAGACAACAAAGGTTTCAAACCTTTTTGACCATCATAATATATTATTCCAGGAGGCAACTATGCGTTAAAGCAATATTGTTATATTTTTTAAATTTTTCTCAAAATCTATGTGTTAACTAACCCCTACGAAAATATTGAGTTTTACGTTAAACGCTCTATATACTGAAGCCTAAACTTTTTAGTGTTGTTTTAAAATTTCTAACCACATCCTACATTTGTATTAATGTATGTTAAACTCTCTTTCATGGTATATGGGAATGGTTATAATTTTTTATCAATTAATTTAGCAAAGCTTCATAATACTCCCTAAATCGGTGGAATAACCACTATAAAGTCATTATTTTTTTGAAAAACGAAAACAACAAAGGCTCCAAACCCCTTTCAACATCATCATATATGTATTAAAACAATATTATCATATTTTTTGAAATTTTCTCAAAATCTATGTGTTAACCAACCCCGTACAAAAATATTAAATTTTAGTAAATGCTTTATATACTGAAACCTATAATTTTTAGTGTTGTTTCAAAAATTTTAACCACATTCTACATTTGTATTAATGTATGCTAAACTCTCTTTCATGGTGCATGAACATCGTTCAATTTTGTTTATAAGTTAATTTAGTAAAACTTCATATACTCCCTAAATTAGTGGACTAACCATTATAAAATCACAATTCTCTAGAGAAATAAAGACAACAAAGGTTCTAAACCTCTTTGACCGTCAGCATATATTAGTACAGGAGGCAACTATGCATTAAAGCAATATTGATATATTTTTTGAATTTTTCTCAAAATCTATGTGCTTACCTATCCCCCTACGAAGATATTGAGTTTTACGTTAAACGTCCTATACTAAAGCCTAAATATTTTAGTGTTGTTTTACCATTTCTAACCACATTCTACATTTGTATTAATGTATGTTAAATTCTCTTTCTTGGTATATGGGAATCGTTATAATTTTTTATCAATTAGTTTAGTAAAACTTCGTAATACTCCCTAAATTGGTGGAATAACCACTACAAAATCGCTATTTTTCTGAAAAACGGAGAAAACAAAGGCTCTAAACCTCTTTAAACATCATCATATATTAGTGTAGGATGCAACTATGCATTAAAAAAATATTGTCATATTTTTTTGAAATTTTCTCAAAATCTATGTGTTAACCTCTAAAAAAATATTGAATTTTGATAAATGCTTTATATACTGAAACCTATAATCTTCAGTGTTGTTTTAAAATTTCTAACTACATTCTACATTTGTATTAATGTATGCTAAATTCTTTTTCATGGTGCATGAGCATCGTTCAATATTTTTTATAAGTTAATTTAGTAAAACTTCATATACTCCCTAAATTAGTGGTCTAACCTTTATGAAATCGCTATTCGCTAAAGAAATAGAGACAACAAAGGTTTCAAACCTTTTTTACAATCATCATATATTAGTACATGAGGCAACTATGCATTAAAGAAATATTGTTATATTTTTTGAATTTTTCTCAAAATCTATGTGTTGAGCCCTACGAAAATATTGTGTTTACGTTAAACGCTCAATATACTTGCCTAAACATTTTAATATTGTTTTAAAATTTCTAACCACATTCTACATTTGTATTAATGTATTTTAAACACTCTTTTATGGTGTATGAGAATCGTTATAATTTTTTATCAATTAATTTAGTAAAACTTCATAATACTTCCTAAATCGGTGGAATAATCACTATAAAGTCGTTATTTTCTTGAAAAAGGAAGACAGCAAAGGTTACAAACCTCTTTCAACATCATCATATATGCAACTATGTATTAAAACAATATTGTCCTATTTTTTGAAATTTTCTCAAAATCTATGTTTTAACCCGTACAAAAATATTGAATTTTATATATTGAAACATATAATTTTTAGTGTTGTTTTAAAATTTCTAACCACATTTTACATTTGTATTAATGTATGCTAAACAATCTTTCATGGTGCATAAACATCGTTCAATTTTGTTTATAAGTTAATTTAGTAAAACTTCATATATTCTCTAAATTAGTGGACTAACCATTATAAAATCCCTATTCTCTAGAGAAATAAATAAAATAAAGGTTCTAAACCTCTTTGACCATCACCAAATATTAGTACAGGAGGCAACTATGCATTAAAGCAATATTGTTATATTTTTTGAATTTTTCTCAAAATCTATGTGTTAACCAACCCCCTACGAAAATATTGAGTTTTACGTTAAACGTTTTATATACTTAAGCCTAAACATTTTAGTGTTGTTTTACCATTTCTAACCACATTCTACATTTGTATTAATGTATGTTAAACTCTCTTTTCTTGGTATATGGGAATCGTTATAATTTTTTTATCAATTAGTTTAGTAAAACTTCATAATACTCCCTAAATCGGTGGAATAACCACTACAAAATCTCTATTTTCTTGAAAAACGGAGAAAACAAATGCTCTAAACCTCTTTCATCATCATTATATATTAGTGTAGGATGCAACTATGCATTAAAACAATATTGTCATATTATTTAAATTTTTCTCGAAATCTAAGTGTTAAAAAAAATATTGAATTTTTGTAAATACTTTGTATACTGACGCCTATAATTTTTAGTGTTGTTTTAAAGTTTCTAACCACATTCTACATTTTCATTAATGTATGCAAAACTATTTTCCATGGTGCATGAGCATCTTTCAATATTTTTTTATAAGTTAATTTAGTAAAATTTCATATACTCCCTAAATTAGTGGACTAACCATTATGAAATCGCTATTCTCTAAAGAAATGGAGACAACCAAGGTTCCAAACCTCTTTGACCATCATCATATATTAGTACAGGAGGCAACTATGCATTAAATCAATATTTTTATATTTTTTGAATTTCTCTCAAAATCTATGTGTTTAACCCCTTACGAAAATATTGAGTTTTACGTTAAACGCTCTATATACTGAAGCCTAAACATTTTAGTGTTGTTTTAAAATTTCTAACCACATTCTACATTTGTATTAATGTATGTTAAACTCTCTTTCATGGTATATGGGAATCGTTATAATTTTGTATCAATTAATTTAGTTAAACTTCATAATACTCCATAAATCAGTGGAATAACAACTATAAAGTCGTTATTTTCTTGAAAAACGGAGACAACAAAGACTCCAAACCTCCTTCAACATCATCATATGTTAGTGCGTGATGAAACTATGCGAAAAAACAATATTGTCATATTTTTTGAAGTTTTTTCAAAATCTATCTGTTAACCCCTACAAAATATTGAATTTTGGTAAATGCTTTATATACTGAAGCCTATAATCTTTAGTGTTGTTTTAAAATTTCTTACCACATTCTACATTTTTATTAATGTATGCTAAACTCTCTTTTATGGTGCATGAACATCGTTCAATTTTTTTTATAAGTTAATTTAGTAAGACTTCATATTCTCCCTAAATTAGTGGACTAACCATTAAAAATCGCTATTCCCTAGAGAAATGGAGACAACCAATGTTCTAAACCTTTTTGACCATCATCATATATTAGCAAAGGAGGCCACTATGCAGTAAAGCAATATTTTTATATTTTTTGAATTTTTTTCAAAATCTATGTGTTACCTACGAAAATATTGAGTTTTACGTTAAACGCTCTATATACTAAAGCCTAAACAATTTAGTGTTGTTTTAAAATTTCTAACCACATTCGACATTTGTATTAATGTATGTTAAACTCTCTTTCATGGTATATGGGAATCGTTATAATTTTTTATCAATTAATTTAGTAAAACTTCATAATACTCCCTAAATCGGTGGAATAACCCCTATAAAGTTGTTGTTTTCTTGAAAAACGGAGACAACAAAGGCTCCAAACCTCCTTCAACATCATTATATGTTAGTGCATGATGTAACTATGCACAAAAACAATATTGTCATTTTTTTGAAATTTTTTCAAAATCTATCTGTTAACCCCTACAAAAATATTGAATTTTGGTAAATGCTTTATATACTGAAGCCTATAATCTTTAGTGTTGTTTTAAAATTTCTAACCACATTTTGCATTTGTATTAATGTATGTTAAACTCTCTTTTATGGTGCATGAACATCGTTCAATTTTTTTTATATGTTAATTTAGTAAGACTTCATATACTCCCTAAATTAGTGGACTAACCATTATAAAATCGTTATTCTCTAGAGAAATGGAGACAACAAAGGTTCCAAACCTATTTGACCATCATCATATATTAGTATAGGAGGCAACTATGCATTAAAGCAATATTGTTAAATTTTTTGAATTTTTCTCAAAATCTATGTGTCCCTACGAAAATATTGAGTTTTACGTTAAACGCTTTATATACTGAAGCCTAAACTTTTTAGTATTGTTTCTAACCACTTTTACATTTGTATTAATGTATGTTAAACTCTCTTTTATGGTATACGGGAATCGTTCAAATTTTTTATCAATTAATTAGTAAAACTACATAATATTATTTTAATCAGTGGAATAATCATCGCTATTGTCTTGACAAACGGACACAACAAATGCTCTAAACCTCTTTCAACATCATCATATATTAGTGTAAGATGCAACTATGCATTAAAACAATATTTTCATATTTTTTTAAAAAAATTCTCAAAATCTATGTGTTAACCCTACGAAAATATTGAATTTTGGTAAATGCTTTATATACTGAATCCTATAATCTTTAGTGTTATTTTAAAATCTATAAATACATTCTACATTTGTATTAATGTATGCTAAACTCTCTCGTATGGTACATGAGCATCGTTCAATTTTTTTATAAATTAATTTTGTAAAATTTCATATACTCCTTAAATTAGTGGACTAACCATTATAAAATCGCTAATCTCTAAAGAAATGACGACAACAAAGGTTCCAAACCTCTTTGACCATCACCGTATATTAGTAGAGGAGGAAACTATGCATTAAAGAAATATTGTTATATTTTTTGAATTTTTCTCAAAATCTAGATGTTAACCCCAACGAAAATATTTAGTTTTATGTTAAATGCTCTATATACTAAAGCCTAAACATCTTAGTGTTGTTTTAAAATTTCTAACCACATTCTACATTTGTATTCATTTATTTTAAACTCTCCTTCATGGTGTATGGTAATCGTTATCATTTTTTATCATTTAATTTAGTAAAACTTCATAGTACTCCCTAAATCGGTGGAATAACCACTATAAAATCCCTATTTTCTTGAAAACGAAGACAACAAAGACTCAAAACCTCTTTTAACATCATCATATAATAGTGTAGGAAGCATATATGCATTAAAACAATATTGTCATATTTTTTGAATTTTTCTCAAAATCTATGTGTTAAAACCTCTACAAAAATATTGAATTTTGGTAAATGCTTTATATACTGAACCCTACAATCTTTAGTGTTGTTTTAAAATTTCTAACCACATTCTACACTTGTATTAATGTATGCTAAACTCTCTTTCATGGTGCATGAGCATCGTTCAATATTTTTTATAAATTAATTTTGTAAAATTTCATATACTCCCTAAATTAGTAGACTAACCATTATAAAATCGCTATTTTTAGGAGAAATGGAGATAAGAAAGGTTTCAAACCTTTTTGACAATCACCATATAATAGTACATGAGGTAACTATGCATTAAAACAATATTGTTATATTTTTTGAATTTATCTCAAAATCTATGTGTTAACCCTACGAAAATATTGAGTTTTACATTAAACGCTCTATATAGTGAAGCCTAAACTTTTTAGTGTTGTTTTAAAATTTCTAACCAAATTCTACATTTGTATTAATATATGTTAGACTCTCTTTCTTGGTATATAGGAATCGTCATAATGTTTTGTCAATTAGTTTAATAAAACTTCATAATACTCCCTAAATCGGTAGAATATTTACTACAAAATTGCTATTTTCTTGAAAACGGAGACAACAAATGCTCTAAACCTCTTTCAACATCATCATATATTAGTTTAGGAAGTAACTATGCATTAACACAATATTGTCATATTTTTTTAAATTTTCTCAAAATCTATATGTTAAACCTCTACAAAAATATTGAATTTTTGTAAATGCTTTATATACTGAACCCTATAATATTTAGTGTTGTTTTAAAATTTCTAACCATATTCTACACTTCTATTAATGTATGCTAAACTCTCTTTCATGGTGCATGAGCATCGTTCAATATTTTTTATAAATTAATTTAGTAAAATTTCATATAGTCCCTAAATTAGTGGACTAACCATTAAAAAATTGATATTTTTTATAGAAATGGAGACAACAAAGGTTACAAACCTTTTTGACCATCACCATATATTAGTACATGATACAACTATGTATTAAAGCAATATTGTTATATTTTTTGAATTTATCTCAAAATATATGTGTTAACCCCTACGAAAATATTGAGTTTTACGTTAAACGCTCTATATACTGAAGCCTATATTTTTTAGTGTTGTTTTAAAATTTCTAACCATATTCTACATTTGTATTAATGTATTTTAAACTCTCTTTCATGGTATATGAGAATCTTTATATTTTTTTATTAATTAATTTAGTAAAACTTCATAATACTCTCAAAATCAGTGGAATAACCATTATAAAATGACTATTTTCTTGAATACGGAGACAACAAAAACTCCAAACCTCTTTCAACATCATCATTTGTTAGTGCAGGATGCAACTATGCATTAAAACAATATTGTCATATTTTTTGAAATTTTCTCAAAATTTATGTGTTAACCCCTACAAAAATATTGAATTTTGGTAAATGCTTTATATACTAAAGCCTATAATCTTTAGTGTTGTTTTAAATATTCTAACCACATTCTACATTTGTATTAATGTATGTTAATCTCTCTTTCATGGTACATGAGCATCGTTCAATTTTTTTATAAATTAATTTAGTAAAATTTCATATACTCCTTAAATTAGTGAACTAACCATTATAAAATCGCTATTCTCTAGAGAAATGAATACAGCAAAGGTTCCAAACCTCTTTGACCATCACCATATATTAGTACATGAGGCAACTAAGCATTAAAGCACTATTGTTATATTTTTTGAATTTATCTCATAATCTATGTGTTAACACTCTATATACTAATGCCTAAACTTTTTAGTGTTATTTTAAAATTTCTAACCACATTCTACATTTTTATTAATTTATGTTAAACTCTCGTTCAAGGTATATGGGAATCGTTATAATTTTTTATCAATTAATTTAGTAAAAATTCATAATACTCCCTAAATCAGTGGAATAGCCACTACAAAATCGCTATTTTCATGAAAAACAGATACAACAAAGGCTCTAAACCTCATTCAACATCTTCATATATTAGTGTAGGATGCAACTATGCATTAAAACAATATTGTCATATTTTTTAAAACAATTTCAAAATCTATGTGTTACTCTACAAAAATATTGAATTTTGGTAAATGCTTTATATACTGAAGCCTCTAATATTTAATGTTGTTTTAAAATTTATAACCACATTCTACATTTGTATTAATGTATGCTAAACTCTCTTTCATGGTGCATGAGCATCGTTTAATATTTTTTATAAATTAATTTAGTAAAATTTCATATACTCCCTGAATTAGTGGACTAACCATGATAAAATTACTATTCCCTATAGAAATGGAGACAACAAAGGTTCCAAAACTCTTTGACAATCATCATATATTAGAACAGAGGCAATTATGCATTAAAGCAATATTGTTATATTTTTTGAGTTTTTCTCAAACTCTACGTGTTAACCCCTACGAAAATATTGAGTTTTACGTTAAACGCTCTATATACTGAAGCCTAAACTTTTTAGTGTTGTTTTAAATTTCTAACCACATTCTACATTTGTATTAATTTATGTTTAACTCTATTTTATGGTATATGGAAATAGTTTTAAATTTTTTATCAATTAATTAGTTAAACTTTATAATATTATCTTAATCAGTGAAATAATCACTACAACATCGCTACTTTCTTGAAAAACGGACACATAAAAGGCTCTAGACCTCTTTCAAAATCACCATATATTAGTATAGAAAGCAACTATGCATTAAAACAATATTTTCATATTTTTTGACATTTTCTCAGAATCTATGTGACTCTACAAAAATATTGAATTTTGGTAAATGATTTATATACTGAACCCCCATAATCTTTAGTGTTGTTTAAATTTTTCTAACCACATTGTACATTTATATTGATGTATATTAAACTCTCTTTCATGGTACATGAGCATCGTTCAATTTTTTATAAATTAATTTAGTAAAATTTCATATACTCCCTAAATTAGTGGACTAACCATTATAAAATCACTATTCTTTAGAGAAATAAAGACAACAAAAGTTTCAAACCTCTTTGACCATCACCATATATTAGTACAGGAGGCAACTATGCATTAAAGCAATATTATTATATTTTTTGAATTTTTCTCAAAATCTATGTGTCTACGAAAATATTGAGTTTTACGTTAAACGCTCTATATACTGAAGCCTAAACTTTTTAGTGTTGTTTTAAAATTTCTAACAATATTATAAATTTTTATTAATGTATTTTAAACTCTCTTTCATGGTATATGAGAATCGTTATAATTTTTTATTAATTATCTTAGTAAAACTTCATAATACTCCCAAAATCAGTGGAATAACCACTATAAAATGACTAGTTTCTTGAAAAACGGAGACAACAAAGGCTCCGAAACTCTTTCAACATCATCATATGTTAGTGAAGGATGCAACTATGCATTAAAGCAATATTATTATATTTTTTGAATTTTTCTCAAAATCTATATGTACCCCTACGAAAATATTGAGTTTTACGTTAAACGCTCTATATACTGAAGCCTATAATCTTTAGTGTTTTTTCAAAATTTCTAACTACATTCTACATTTGTATTAATGTATGCTAAACTCTCTTTCATGGTAAATGAGCATCGTTCAATTTTTTTATAAATTAATATAGTAAAGTTTCATATACTCTCTATATTAGTGGACTAACCAATATGAAATCGCAATTCTCTAAAGAAATGGAGACAACAACGGTTCCAAACCTCTTTGACCATCATCATATATTAGTACATGAGGCAACTATGCATTAAAGCAATATTATTATATTTTTTGAATTTTTCTCAAAATCTATGTGTCTACGAAAATATTGAGTTTTACGTTAAACGCTCTATATACTGAATTTATACTTTTTTATTGTTGTTCTAAATTTTCTAAAGACATTCTAAATTTGTATTAATTTATGTTAAACTCTCTTTTATGGTATATTAGAATCGTTCTAATTTTTCATCAATTAATTTGTAAAATTTCATAATACTATCTAAAAAAGTGGATAACTACTACAAAATCGCTATTTTCTTGAAAGACGGAGACAACAAAGACTCTAAAGTCTAAACCTCTTTCAACATCATCATATATTAGTGTAGGATGAAACTATGAATTAAAATAATATTGTCATATTTTTTGAAATTTTCTCAAAATCTATGTGTTAACCTCTACAAAAATATTGAATTTTGGTATATAATGAATCCTATAATCTTTAGTGTTGTTTTAAAATTCTAACCATATTCTACATTCGTATTAATGTATGCTAAACTCTCTTTCCTGGTACATGAACATCGTTCAATTTTTTTTAAAATTAATTTAGTAAAATTTCATAATCTCCCTAAATTAATGGACTAACCATTATAAAATCGCTATTTTCTAGAGAAATGGAGACAACAAAGGTTACAAACCTCTTTGACCATCACCATATATTAATAGAGGAGGCAACTATGCATTAAAGCAATATTGCTATATTTTTTGAATTTTTCTCAAAATCTATGTGTTAACCCCTTACGAAAATATTGAATTTTACGTTAAACGCTCTATATACTGAAGCCTAAACTTTTTAGTGAAATACTGCAAGTCCAACACCGGTTCCTTGGATAAGAAAAAAGGATTTTCAGCTCAGTGCTCTGCCAAATAGCTGCAGCATCCGCCATCGTATACATATTCTACTGTCCTCGCCAGTGGACTCCAACGTCTCTTCCCTCAAAGTTTGGTCGCTTCGCCGGTATATTAGATATATGATGGTCACAAAGGCGTTCAGGTATGCTGCAGTTTGTAAATAGTTTAATTGATATGAGCAATAGGGAGTTTAAAAGCCAACTTTTCAAAACGAAGCGGAAGGTGGTACTTCGGCGTTTTCTGGTGGTCTTTCAAGACAAGTCCATCAAGAAAAGGATCAAACAAGGGCCCAATGGTTGACCTGAAACCACTTGATGTTCTCAAGAGTCTCTCTAATACTGTTTAACTTGACTGTTTATTTGTTACTATTGTCTGAAATCTTTTTATGGTTTTTGCAGCTGGATGCTCATTTTGTGGAATGTAGGCGTGGAGATTATGGTAGTGAAAGGATTATATACTCAAACAACATCAAAGAAGCCAAGTATAACAAAGGCAGGCAAGTCGTCATCATTGCCTTACCCGCTTATTCCCTTCTTAGCGAGATTTTACGCTATATCAAATCCAGTTCCACAAGTATGTTGCTCGGTACCTTGCAATATTGTTACACGAACCGTATCTTTAGAGATTCTCTGAATCATAAATGTTGTGCACTTTCATGTAGATGACAGTGTAAGGGAGATAACTGCAAATAATCTTCCCAAAAGACCATCTTTGATTGGTTTTCGAATCCGTTTCTTATCATTAAATACCAGGCTGAAGCAGCAAACCTATCTAAAGAAGAAGAGTATCTTGGAAAGTTGGTATTGCTGTTTGAAGATTAAGAGAGACGTAAAAGCTCTAATTCTCTTCATTTGACAGGAACTAAGAAAAGCTGACAACTAAGCTCGCAGGTAAGCATATAATAAAAACTTCACATGTAAATGAATGTCGTTTCGCTTTAACCTGTGTTCGGTTTTGTTTCAAAGGCTTCAAGGATGCCCAAATCAATATCAAGATATCCAACATTCAGAAGGCATTTTAACCACATGGAACTTGGAAAAACTTTAAGTTATGTTTGGTTGCCGTAGGTTGTATGTATATATGATATGGGTTTTATTCGAAATATATTTTTTAGCAAGTTGCTATCTAATGTATGATGGCTTTGGTGGAAATAGGATTCTTGCAGGTTGCTTATTATTGTCATGATACAATCCATTTGGCTTTGGCTGAAGAAATCCAACGTCTTAAAGAATAATTTATAAAATAATGTAGATGGGTATGCTGTGGGATATTGAAGATGTGCCTTAGAGAACACGTAACTGATAATTTTTGTCACTTTAACGTTAATACTATTTTTAAAACCATTAATGTTAATAAATTCTGTATTTAATAATGTAATTGGATAGTTTTTTTTGTTTTAGTTAAATGTATACCACTCCGATAGAAAACTAATTAATTTTGTTTATAATCTTCACTTAGAAAACATACTTCCTCTGTTTCTTAGAAAAATGTCATTTAGAATTTTATTTTTGTGACGTTTAGTATTTTCAATGCGTAATTTTAAATAAATTTTCATTTGAACTTCATTTTGTTAGTGAATTAATTAAAAAGCAAAAATTTTAGTGTGTGAACAAAGAATAAAATAGAATTTTAAGTGATTTCTTAATGCGTGAAAAATTTTCCACTGACTTTTTTATTAAATACAAGAAGTATATTTATTGTTTACAAAGCTTTACCTATGATGAAAACAAAAAAAAAAAGTTACTATTTAAATGGACAGATATATAAAAATTTCACATAAATACTAATCTGTAACTACAAAAGCACTTACAAATTTCTTAACATTTTTCAAATGTTTTTACGAAGCTTTGACTACAAAAATAAACAAACAATTAGTTACGTAATCATAAATAAAGACACTGTCCTCATAGCAAATTAAATTTAAACTTCTGCGTATGGCCATACGGTGTTACGGTTTACACATAGCTCGACAACTTCACATTCACAGACAATGATCTAATAAAAACCGATGACACCACCACTGGGAAAATCAGACACACCCCACCCTCACCGTAAATTCATAAATTGATATGATTAACCAATTTTAAATTAACACAGAGGCCGAACGTGAACGGAAACCAGCCAAAGTTTTTTTTTGCTGAAACCAACCAAAGTTTCCCCACATCAGCCTGTAAATTATTACAAAGTCAACAAAAATTCAACAAATCAACAAATCCACTTGAAATCTGACCTACAACATCATCATCGCGGTTAGATCACCTCATATAACAAAAAAAATCTTGAATGCCCCACCAAATTTTCCTCAAACAAATAAATATTCCAAAACAATAACATAACAACATTCAAATAACCCAGAAAAAGCTCACTTAAGACATTCAGCAACCAGTAGAAAGGGAAGTATGGAAACCAATTATCAAAAAGCATCTAAAGAGTTCAGTTCTAAAAACTCATGTCCTGCAACTACGATTTAAAAAAAAAAAAAATTAAGGGTTTCAACTTCAACACCAGCTCCTACCATCCTTCATTACTATAATAAAAAGTTCAAATCATAACTGACTAGAAACACTTATTAAACATATAATCAACAAATTCATTCCAACATCCTTAATAAATAGTCCATTATATAATTTCAACCCACCAACTTCCAACACTACAATGGAAGAACTCAATTATTGGACCACAACATGAAAACTCTAACAACCACACTAGCTTAGCACATATATAAGCCATTCGTATCTCTTTACAAAATAACCTAAGTTCAGAAGTGGCAATCAATAATGGAATAAAAGCACCATCGTTGACCTTAAAAACCTAATAAGTATATATAATTTTGACATCATCCTTATCAATGGTCATGTTAGCCATTGCCACACTAGCACATCTCCGTACTTGCATTTAAAACACTAACTCCTCTCTTTCTTTCAAATATTACTAAAGTATATTCCTCAAAGATTTAATTTGCAATTTTAACAAAATTTCAAACATCATCGTACATTTTATAGAAATACTATGAAGAAACAACACACAAACACGTGCAAAAAACAATTCACCAAAACAAACCTCACCCAAGCTCTATTGTTTACAAACAATATTAGGCTACAAGTTCTCATCATCCTTATACTATACAAAATATTAAAAATTGGCAAATACCATAGCCAAATACTGTTTCACTATTGGGAAATATCAGAGTTTTTGCTTAGTATTTTCCACAATTTCATAGTAACATTCCCCATTCTTTCATCAATCCTCTCTCTATGACCTTAAAGACAACTCTAAGCCAAAAAATTTACTACGGTACACCCACTATATTTACGATACACACATTACATAAAACTTTACACTAGCATGCCAAACACATAAAATACAACCATATTAAAAGCTCTATATCTATTGAAAATGAAAATTATCCAACAAAATCATTAATTTTAAACCGAACAATCCGCGCGAAGCGCGGACAAACCACTAGTAGAAAAATAAAGTGGAGAATCTTATTAATAAATTTTGCATTGAAACTCTAAAACGACATTTATTTTGAAACAATTTTTTTTTCCTACAACTACAATTAAATCGAAACGGAGGGGAGGGGAGTATTTCTTTTGTGTGCAATCTAATTGTATAAATTAAATAATATCATCTAATAAATGGATTTAGTTTGATAATCAAGATTTATTATAGATTATCGTTGACTCAATTATTGTTGCTTTAGCAAAGATTATTATATACTTGAAGTTCTTAACTAATTTTTCATGTTGTTGGCAATACATTATTTGACATGTTTCCAATGCCCATTTGTTCCATTTGTTTGGTGGAGAATATATGAAGTTCACAAGAAAAATCTTAGTATTTGTTGCTCTATCTTTCTATGTAAATGTGTTTTTGCTTTTCAAAAAAGAGCTTAAGATTAAAGAAGATAACTTGTCTTAACCTATTTTTGGTTGGGGTTTTGTGAAAAACTTTAAAAAATAATGACACCATACTTAGCTTATTAAGGCTAGAAAAGGTTTAGGTTTCTTTACGCTTTAGTTGTTTTTTAACTATATTTGTAAACGTGTTAAACATAACTAATCAGTGTTAAAAGTTGCTGTAATTGTTTTTTTCCAAAGATTAAAGCATAAAGTGTTACCAAAAAAGAAGAAGATTAAAGCATAAAGAGATATCATTTGGTATATCTTTATGCCAACGTATAATTTGTTTTTATCTTTATGCAAACGCATACACATGTGGACATGAAAGAACAACGCCAATCAGGACACTTAACACAAACTCCCAAAATGTCACTTAAAGCTATAGTTGACACTTAACACAAACTCCCAAAATGTCACTTAAAGCTATAGTTCTGTCACGGTCTCAATGAAAATCCTTGTGCTATCAATGAATAAACGTTGTGCTGAAACTGGCAGAGCACAAAACTATAGTCTAAAAAGCATTGAATGATGCAAAAAATGCAAGAACCAAAGGCGCAACGATTCTCGCATTTGAATGATATTAGAAATATTTGTTTCATCAAAAAAAAAAAAGAAATATTTGTTTCATTTGCCAAGTGGAGACATCCACGTGGTGGAGAAGCTATGCCACTTGTCCTTTTCGTGGGTTCTCACGCCGTGAGTTACAGTTGAATATTACAAAATAAAAAGAAGAACATTTTGCATATGTATTGACATTTTTACCCTTGCGCATACATGTGTTTTAGTAGGGGTGGGCGTTCGTGTTCGGGTCGGATATTTCGGATTTTCAGATATTTCGGTATAGAGGTGTAGAACCCGTTCGGGTATTTTTGAATTTCGGGTCGGGTTCGGGTATTTTCAATTCGGATTCGGTTATTTCGGATCAGATTCAGATATTTAGATTTTGAAAAAAATAATTAAATTTTTCATTTTCATATTTCTTGTATTTAAAAATACAACTTTCACTTAACTAATTTTTTATTTTTAATAGATCGAAGGGTTAATAGATTTGGACATAACATTTTGAAACTAAAAAGACATTAATTTGGCTATTGTTTTTAAATTTTGGATGTAACTTTTTGCTAATTCTTGAAATAAAAAATTTGACATGCATTTTAAGTGAGTAGCAAATCATTTTCTCCGTCATTGTATGTACATCATATGAACTTAAAATATGTTTAGTATCAATATAAATATTTTATATAAAATAAGAGATGTAAACTAGAAATATAAGGTTAATTATACATATGTTCTGTTATCTTCGGATATCTCGAATATTATCCGTTCGGGTTTGGATATCCAATCTCTTCTAATTCAATATCCGTTCGGATATTTTGCTATTTCGGTTCGGATTTCAGTTCGGATTTTTTGGATTGGATTCGGGTGCGGCTTCGGATATCGGTAAAATGCCCACCCCTGTGTTTTAGTGTTTAGAGATCTAAATTCACAACTAAATCCATCTCTTATCATCTTTAGTTTACTAAGGGACTCACAAGTCAATTCATCTAATCAAATCTAAAATATAGTAATTATAGCTTTACCGACATGTGATACTGCCAAAAATAATAAAAATATAGACACAACAAGGATGTGATAGTGAGGAATCTGGAGGGCATTTTTAGAACTGATGCTCGATTAAAAACAGAAATTAATCTTCAAAAATTTTAATTTAGACGATAGATGACGTCATTTTTCCTTTTTTTTTGTTAATAATTATTTATTTCCTTTCTCTCTTTCATCCGAGTGTAGACTCTTCCCTTCACACCGCTGTTTCTCATAACCATATTCTCTTTCTGTGGACGAAACTCAACCTTAATAAACCAGAGAGACCGAGAGATAGCGAGAGACAAGATTAGCCCAGACAGAGAGCTCTTGTCTCTGAAAGAACGTCAAACCTTCAAAAAATGGCATTGAAGTTTAATCCTTTGGTATCTCAGCCATGCAAACTCGCTTCCTCGGCTCGTCCGCCAATCTCTACTTTCAGATCTCCCAAGTTCCTCTGCCTCGCTTCTTCTTCTTCTCCTGCTCTCAGCCCCAAGTATCTCTCTCTCTCTCTCTCCCTCCATCCTCCTGTTTCATTTCTTAATAATATACTTTTACCGATTGTCCACAAGAGATTTGGTCCCTTGCTATCACTTTGTTTCTGGGTTTAGCTTGTTTGTTCGGTTATGGATCTATGTTCTGTCGACTTTAGCTCAATGTATTGCTTACCTCACATTTGCTTAATGTTATTATCAATGGATGTGCTTTCAATCTGGATGGGACCATCTTCTGTTATTCTCTGTCTTGGCCCCATTGATTCATCAATTCAATGCTCTCCTTTCTTAATCTAATTATTCTGAGATAGATTGCTCCATGGTGTATCCGTTTACCCTCATAATTATGAGCTTTTAGATTGCTTTTGAGAGACATGGAACAAGTGACTTCAACATGCTTCTTCTTGCACTATTCCTGAACTCTCTGATATTTCTTCTTGTTCAAAAAATAAAAATAAAAATTCAAATCTTTTGATGTTTATTGTATAATTCTTTCTTTAATATTTTGACGATGTCCACTTGTTGCTTTACTCATTTGATGAGTTTTGCTGTTGTTGCATTGAGAGGGAGGGTTCTTGAACATATCAGTTTATGTTACGTTGGATGTTATAGAGAGAAGACATGCATGCGTGCTTCGTGGCCTCCTCTCTAATAGTTTCCGTCCAAAACTTTCACTCTTTCCTCTAATATGTGTTCACTCTCTTTTGAAAAAAAAAAAACACATTTGGCTTCTTTTTTTTTATCTTGTTTCTATCTGATTTTGTCTCTCTAGTACATTGAACTGCAACATTGATTCGTAGATTGTCTAGTTGTTTCTCTTCAATATGTGGATTAATCTATTAAGAGATGTAGAACATGAATGCTTATCCAAATGCAATCAAAAGTGTTCTTGTTTCTTCAGTCTACATCAGAAACATTACCTTTCAAACGCCTGATGCCACCTTTCTTTGGTTTGATGCAGGGAGGTCGAGAGCTCGAAGAAGCCATTCACCCCACCAAGGGAAGTCCACCTTCAAGTCCTGCACTCCATGCCACCCCAAAAGATCGAAATCTTCAAATCCATGGAAGACTGGGCCGAGCAGAACCTTCTACCTCACCTCAAAGACGTGGAGAAGTCATGGCAGCCCCAGGACTTCTTACCCGACCCTGCTTCCGACGGTTTCGAAGATCAGGTAAAAGAGTTAAGAGAAAGAGCAAGAGAGCTCCCAGATGATTACTTCGTTGTCTTGGTTGGAGACATGATCACAGAAGAAGCGCTTCCCACCTATCAAACCATGTTGAACACTTTGGATGGAGTAAGGGATGAGACTGGCGCTAGCCCCACTTCATGGGCCGTTTGGACTAGAGCTTGGACCGCTGAAGAGAATCGCCACGGTGATCTTCTCAATAAGTATCTTTACTTGTCTGGTCGTGTTGACATGAGGCAGATTGAAAAGACTATTCAGTACCTGATTGGTTCCGGAATGGTGAGAGCATAGTTTCAGAAACATTATCTTTTGTTTGACTTTCTAATTCGCTTTGTTGACTTTCACAGGATCCACGCACAGAGAACAACCCTTACCTTGGCTTCATCTACACGTCATTCCAAGAGAGAGCCACCTTCGTCTCTCACGGCAACACAGCTCGCCAAGCCAAAGAGCATGGAGACCTCAAGCTAGCGCAAATCTGCGGCACAATAGCTGCAGACGAGAAGCGTCATGAAACAGCTTACACCAAGATAGTTGAGAAGCTTCTCGAGATTGATCCTGACGGCACTGTGGTGGCGTTTGCGGACATGATGAGGAAGAAAATCTCGATGCCTGCTCACTTGATGTACGATGGGCGTGATGATAACCTCTTTGACAACTTCTCCTCGGTTGCTCAGAGGCTTGGTGTTTACACTGCTAAAGACTATGCGGACATTCTTGAGTTTTTGGTCGGGAGGTGGAAGATAGAGAGCTTGAGTGGGCTTTCGGGTGAAGGAAACAAAGCGCAAGAGTATTTGTGTGGGTTGACTCCGAGAATCAGGAGGTTGGATGAGAGAGCACAAGCAAGAGCCAAGAAAGGACCCAAGATTCCATTCAGCTGGATACATGACAGAGAAGTGCAGCTCTGAACACAAAGGACAAAGACATAATAAAACCATTTTCTCTCTCTCTCTCTCTCTCTCTCCGTTCCTTATTTGATCTGTCTGCTCTTGAAGTTGGTGTAGATTACTATGGTTTCCTGATAATGTTCGTTGGTCTAGTTACAAAGTTGAGAAGCAGTGTCTTAGTAACTTTGTTCTTTCTTTCAGTGTCTTATGTTTGGTCTTTTAGTAAACTTCTGGTAGTTAAAAACAGTTGAGCGTTTTGGGTCTGTACTCAGTTTTCACTGTGGAGTTTTGTTTCAGTTGAAGTTAGTTTTTGTGTCTTCTCTCTACTTTCCCTCTGTTTCTATATGAATGATATACCAATGTACTCAAAAGACAGTGTGTGAATCTGTGGAACAACAATATATTTGCTGTCTTGGCTATGTGTGATTTTTAGCTACTAGTGATGGTGTTAACACAGCAACTTCATTTTGTTGAACATTATTCATATTCTAAACCCACAAAGAAAAGAGACTTTAGGCAAATCGGTTTTTTATTACTTGAGAATCATAAGAGAAAGAGATGACACAAGGACATTGCATGCTCCATTGAAGCTCACATTATTTTAGAGAAAACCAAACTACTATTGAAGGGTGCTCTTAGTCAAATGTTTTCACTTTCAACCACTGTCTCGGAACTTGCAGTAGGACTCACATAGATACCAATAGATGATAGACCGTTTGAATTGTAAGACCCATAGAAACCACCAAACCCACGTCGATCACGTATCTCTGGATCAATGACATTGGAGCCACTTGTGTAGTTATTATACTCGAACTTTCCAATGGGTCCGTGCTTCCCAAGGTTAGTGTGAAACGTCAAGTTTCTGATTCCTTCACACAATCCCAATTCTCCACTCAATCCAGTCACATATTCATCTTTACCCAGTTTCACCTGCGGTTTAACTTCATCAGACAAGTAACATGACTACATAAGATTTTACTAAAACGAGTCAAAAAAAAACTTACCGCCACAAACTCATTTGAAAGGTTAGTATAATGATCGTCAGAGGAACCATACTTTTCAGACAGGACTAGAGCTTCATTTTCATAGTAGCCAAACTGAATAGATCTTATGATTCTATCAAAAGAGACGTAAATGTAAGAGATCATGGTCCGTCCCTTGTCGTCCCATTCAGTGTCATCTGGCACGTCCCACAGCTCGGCAAATTCTCCTAAGTTCCATGTCGCTCTTCTTCCCACTTGTCCTGCTCTTATCATCTCTATATAAAGAGTCAGATACACAACTATTCTAGGAGGATAGAGAGATGGAAAGACTAAGGACGATTATATAAGATGGCTATGTCTTTGTTTAAAAGCCCTAGAGAGTCGTCATGCATTTAAATTTATGTTCATTGGGAGCAAGCTATACAAGTTTCCAAGTACTCTACATTGAAGTGAGCCCTTGAAAATTGTGCTTAAGAAGACACTCTTCGTTTGACCAAAACCTGGTTTACAATATGCACCATGAAACATATACCAAATGTGCTTATCAAAAAAAAAAACATATAAAAATGTTTTTATAGAACGGTGGAGTGGTAAGGATGGCCTTAGATGGAATATTGGTGTTCTCTTTGGTACTGCTCATAAGATGTCATTATTAGCATTCAAGATTTCAAGTATATTAATATTGCTCCTTTTGAATTTTGTGTAATGGAGACCCTAAGATTTCATGTTTTGTACCAACAGAGTTACAATCAATTAAATAACCTTTGCGATTCCATAGAATGTTTTATAACAGTAGGTGCAAATCAGATGCTTATTAGGAAACCAAACAGGAAAACGAACAAAACTGTTGAAAGCTCTGTTAAAGAGTGGTTGCTTGGGTCAAACGTTTTCACGTTTAACAGCTTTATCAGGAACTGTGATGGGCACACACATATAGCAGTTGATGCTACTAGACCCGTGATAGAAGATTGTTCACAGCGTTTTCAAATTCAGTGTCAGCTGTCTCCTCACCATCAGAATCATATGGCTCGTCATATGTCGCTCTTGTTCCCACTGATCCTGCTCTTATCATCTCTCTAGAAGAAGCAGATACCATAGTTTCGAAGGAATAGAAAATGACATACCAAGAAAGGTCATAAATATAAAACCCAAAAAGAGTCTTCATGCATTTTAATTTATGGAGTTCATTAGGAGGACGCTACACAAGTTTCCAGATACATTAACTATACCGTATGCTAGAATACGAACAGAATCAGATTTTTGAAAAAATCCTAATTATATCAAGGGACAGTTATGGCTTTTGCATTTATTAATAAAACACCAATTGCGTTGCACATTTCACATTGCAAAATGCAAAAATATACAGTAAACGGAGAGATTCTGCTGAGACGTCTTTCAGAAGAAACTAGAAAGAAATGAAAGAAGAGGTTCCTTGTTGGTCAAGAAATTACAGAGGAGAGATTCAAAGCTCAGGCTGCATATTCTCGCACTCATCACGGATAGACTGAAAAAGCAGGGTCGAGAGGTAACGTTCCCCAAAGCTCGGGAACACAACCTGGAAACAAACATTCATCAACTCACATATCATACTTCTACCAAACATGTGAATCTATTACTCACTATTTTAATCAAGCCTAGCTAAAAAGATTAAGTAAGTAACTCGAGAACTAATTTAACTATCCAGTGGATTGTCACAGATGCAGGACAAGTGAATCGTTCTTACTAAAATCTAATAAATCAATTCCAATCACGAAAAGATGAAGAAGAACATAGATGAGAGCTTGAGGACTTACAGCTATGAGTTTCCCGGCATTTTCAGGTCTCTCTGCGACCTGGATTGCAGCAGCAGCAGCAGCTCCAGAAGATATACCAACCTGAATAACGTTACAATAGTTCAATAATCACCACACATTTCTCATACCATTCAATTCATTTCTCCTTTAAAGACTGTTCCCATTCATGAATATGCCAAGCAGAAAGAAAAGGGAAAAAAAAGACTAACCAACAAGCCTTCTTGGAGAGCTAGTTGCTTTGCAAATTCAATAGCTTCCTCACTCGAAATCTGATAAGAAGCAAGGCAGCAGGTTAAGTTTGAATCTCAAGACCCTAAAAACATTCTATATCCTATTCTTTCACAGGTCAGTAAATGATAACAAAACAAGAAAATAGCAGCAGATGTCTTGCCCAAATTGGAACCATATGACAATACATTTTTTAGAGAACCAAACAAACAGATCATTACCGCTATGTATTCATCTACAACAGTCTGATCCAAATTCTTAGGAATAAATCCAGCTCCAATCCCTTGAATCTTGTGAGGTCCTGCATTTTCAAAATACAAGACAAATCAATTTCAGCTTCAGAGAATAAAGTGGTAGAGATCCAAGGAAACAATTATCAATGCCTTACCAGGTTTTCCTCCAGAAAGTATAGCACTTTCCGTGGGTTCAACACCAATGACCTGGTACACATAAAAATCAACTAGATTAAACACAAGTTAAACAAACCTATCTCTAACTATAAGACTCAGTAAGCCCCTTGGCTATCTTTATACCTTCAGTTCAGGTTTCCTTTCTTTAATGTACCGGCCAACACCAGTGATGGTTCCACCAGTTCCAATTCCCGCAACCAATATATCCACCTTGCCTCTTGTATCTTCCCAAATCTCAGGACCAGTAGTCTCGTAATGAATCTGCATATTCTTTCTATTAAAAACACTAACAGATACCTTGCAGCTCAAAGAGCCGGAGAATGCAGTTGGAGAACTAGAGATAACACTAGCTCATGATTCATGTCACAGACTCACAGTTAGAGAGTAAAAAAAAAAAAAAGGAAAAAGAAGTAACCCACAGACCTTGGGATTGGCTGGGTTGTCAAACTGTTGGAGCATGTATGAGTCAGGAGTGTTCTTCAAGATCTCTTCAGCCTTCTGAATAGCTCCAGTCATACCCTTTGCAGGTTCAGTCAACACAAGCTCAGCTCCAAACGCCCTCAAAAGAACCCTTCTTTCCAAACTCATGGACGCTGGCATAGTTAAAATAAGCTTATACCCTTTTGAAGCAGCAATAAACGCAAGTCCAATCCCTGTGTTTCCACTTGTAGATTCCACAAGAACACTCTAGAAAATTTGCAGCAACCAAAAATAAATATATAAATAAATCAGAGAACTTACTTATAACAACACCAAGAATAACGAATTGAGTTTTTTTTCACAATACCTTTCCAGGTGTGATAAGTCCTTTTTCCTCAGCATCTGTAATCATACTATACCCAATCCTGAAACCACAAAAGCAACAGAAGCTCAGAATAAACATATGTGGAAGATACTACCAAATGGGTTATACAACAAACCTATCCTTGACACTGCAACAAGGCTCCATGATCTCAAGCTTAGCAGCAACACTTGCAACACAACCTTTAACTATATTGTTCAAGTACACCATTGGAGTTTTCCCAATAAGCTGAATCAATTCATAGGCATTGAGAGGCAAACAAACAAAGATTAGACAAAGAAGTCAAAGTCACACACTTTATGCTCAAAGTAAGAAACTTTATCACCAATCTATAACCTGAGCGGCGTTCTCGGCGATATTGAGACCTTCAACCCCAGCTTCGGGCTTGACGGACACAGCCTTGCACACAACACCGCTACTACACCTCTGTCTCTTGAGGGAGAGAGGAGCCGGGAGAACATCGAAAGCAGCCGCCTTTCTAGAGGATAAGGAGAGAGAAGAGAGCTCAGGGGAGTATTTGAGAGGACGGTGGCGAGAAGTCAACGGATTAAGGAGGAAAGCAGAGGAAGATGTCGCAGCAGCCATGATCGATACAGAGAGAGAGAGAGAGAGAGAGAGAGAGAGAGAGAGAGATGCTTCCTTCTTCCTCCTTTGTGGTTGGTTACAAGAGACACTGATTAGATCCTACTGTTAGCTTCTAAACGACGTCGCTTGATTCTCCCTTTCCTTGAAATGGTTAAAAACGTAAAAAAAAAAAAAAAAAACAGAGTATCTGGAGAAAAGAACAAACTTTGAAAGGAAAAAAAAAATTTGATTTGTCTTTTGTGTGATTCGTTCTCACCAACTTACTAGTGCCGATGTGGAGGTGAATATGGAGCGCACATGTTATTATTATTCTTCATCATCTATCCTTACCTAACCCCCCAAAGGTCAGATTCAATCTCTCTGTATTTTTTTTTCTTTCTTTTGGTTCTCTGTTTTGTTCTGTTTCTGTGCATCTGTTAAAAGTATCAATTTTCAGTGCGTTAAAGATATTGAAACAGAGACGATTCTTGTTTGTCAATTATCTCTGTG
Organism: Brassica oleracea var. oleracea; assembly: GCF_000695525.1. Lineage (NCBI taxonomy): Eukaryota > Viridiplantae > Streptophyta > Magnoliopsida > Brassicales > Brassicaceae > Brassica > Brassica oleracea. Next base: position 2,788,151 of record NC_027751.1, read on the forward strand.
TTTCTGTGATTCTTCTGTTCCATTCGATTCAACCCTGAAGCCAAAGAACAACAAGGATAAGCCTTTTAACTAGTTTTGTGCGTAAGTTGTTTTCTCTGATTCAATAAAACTTGGCCAGTTTGGCGATTCTTTGGTATGTGTTCATAGGTCTAGAGAGTTAAAGCTGTGATCTTGCTATAAGGCTGAGGCAAAGATGAGATCTCTCATTTGCTCTATGTTGCCTCTCTTACGAAGCCAACTTGTCTGTTTGATAAGTAATCGTGTTGTTGATAGGTTGGATCATCTGTTTAAGCTCGGCTTAATCTTACCTTCAACACTTCACAAGGCTGCTCTTGCGTTAGACTGTGTTTGAAGAAGAACCAAAGATGTCATCGGATGAGAAGAACCTTATAGAGATCTTGGAGGAAGGCCACAAAGTCGATATAGTCAAGTACATCGATTACGTCAGTGCTCCTCAAGCCGGTGCCATAGCCACATTCTCTGGCACTACGAGAGACATGTTCGAAGGCAAAGCAGTCTTGGAGCTAAGGTACGAAGCATACGTACCAATGGCCACGCGAACCCTCACCTCCATCTGCACATCCGCTAGATCAAACTGGGACATCCACAAGATCGCTGTCGCTCACCGTCTAGGGCCAGTTCCCGTTGGAGAAACCAGCGTGTTCATCGCGGTTTCATCTGTTCACCGTGGGGATGGCTTAGACGCTTGCAAGTTCTTGATCGATGAGCTAAAGGCAACGGTTCCGATTTGGAAGAAGGAGGTGTACACTAATGGAGAGATCTGGAAGGAGAATAGTGAGTTTCTGGAAAAGAGAGACGGTCTAGTGAAGAAAGAACATAAAAGAAGTTGCTGTGGAAGTAAAGTTAGAGTACAAGAAGATGAAGAAGAGCATAAAGATAACAGTTCTTGATTACTTATAGCAAAGAGCAATGTTTTGTTTTTTTTTTCTACTCTCAATAAGCAAATTGTCTTAAAAACCACATTGTTGAATCTAAAGACTTCAAATTCCAATTTAGATCTCTCCCAGGTAGATATCTTTATCGCTACTGCAAGAACCAATGATAGGCTCAGTGGGGTGAAACACACACTCATTAACAGATCCTTTATGGCCCGGGAGCTTATAGAGAATCCTCCGAGTGGTTGTGTCCCATATATGAACCATACGGTCTGCGCTACCAGCAGTGACTTTAGTACCATCAGGCGACCAAGAACACTTCAGCAAGTTCTTCTCAAAGTTGTGCTGATGCCCTTCAAAGACCTTCACACACCGGTTCTGCGGAGCGTAAGGACGCATGTCCCACACGCATAGCTTGTTATCCATCCCATTGGTGAGAAGGTAGGAACCGTCTGGACTCAAACTCATCCCCGTGATGGTATCTTGATGTCCCTCGAGCGTCATGGTGGCTTCCCCTTTCCGCAGGTCCCAGACTTTAACGTCATTGTCAACACCTCCAGTGAAGATCTTATCAGCTGCATCAGAGAAGCTCACCGCTGTGATTTGGTACTTGTCTGGAAACGTCTGTATAGCTCCTCTCTGACGCAGATCCCAAAGCTTTGCAGTTCCATCATCCGATCCGCTGATGATCAAAGGTAATCCTCTGCGCGTAGGACAGCAGGAGTTCACAAAGGACGAATGCTCAGCCATCTTCTTGACTTGTTTCCCGGTTTCAACATCCCACGCCCTCACGGTTTTATCAGGACTCGCTGATACGATCATGGAGCCGTCGCTTGTCCAGTGAAGATCGAGGATAGCGTTCTTGTGGCCTTTCAGAACCATGAAGTTTTTGCAGTCCCCGTGGACTCTCCAGAGGAAAATCTCCCTGTCGTGTGATCCAGACGCGATTAGAGTTCCGGATGGATTGAACTTCATGGTGTAGACAGCGCTCGGGTGTCCGGTTAGCAGCATGATTGGTGCTTCAAGGCTCGATGACCGCTGCTTCCCGTATGCTAAACTCTCTGACAAAGCGTTCTCATTCTCTCTTGGCATGATCTCCATCTCAGCTTCTGTGCCACAAGGAAAGGAGTTAGCACAATGTTCAAAACTATATAAACACTAAGAAGTATTAAGAAACCTCCACATCTTAAAATTAAAGTCAAAGGAAGCAAAAGGTTGCAACTTTAGCTCACTGATCAAACTATATAAACACTAAGAAGTATTAAGAAACCTCCACAACTTAAAATTAAAGCTAAAGGAAGCAAAAGGTTGCATCTTTAGCTCATTGATGTTGAGTACTAATCTAGGGAGACAAAATCGAGATCTCTATAAAGGTCGTAGCTTTGGACCAGTTAAAACAAATCTAGAAGCTAAACGTACTTAGGCGTAAAAACCCAGAACACAGATTACTAATACAGCTCCGATTACACAGAGAAGATTGAAGATTCGAAGAACATTAAGCTAAAGTAGAGACCTTGATCTCTCGCAGAAAGACTTAGCTAAGTTTGCTTACAAGAAGAGAAACATACGACGCGTTACGGAGAAAGATGATACGTACCTAAGTCGGATGAGGGCGATAACGGTACAAAGCGCTCAACGTCGTTACCGGAACCCTAAACGCAGAGGAGAGGAGAGAAGAAGGTCGCGAGAAAGAAGAGAGAAGGAGAGAGAGACTCAGAAAATAAACAGTGTTTTTATTCTCCGTCGGTTTAATTTTTTTTATTGATAGGACCCTTATATTTTAAAGGAATTAAAGAATAAACCCCATAATAATTATTTCTCTAAAATAACCCTCACTTTCAGCTTTTTAGCGACACACATGCACTTGTCTAACTCTTTTTGAGGGAGTAACAGACCTTTAAGGATAACCAAACCTTATAACAAGCGTTTAGGTACAAGATTATTATAGATTACATCAAAACAAAGTCCTAATAAGAGACTCTCTTCTTTAACCACTGTATTTAAGGATTGGACTTAAAATATAGATGCAAGCCAGAAACGAGCCAGTCTCGTGAAGTAATAACTTTGGAACACAAAGATAAAACGATGGGTTTTGTTGATACATATCAAAGCTAGTAAAGATCTTCAGGCCTTTGATGGAGGAACCTTGGGGTCGGTCTCAACATGTTTCTGGTCTTCAAACTTGTCTATAGCCATCTGAAGCTCGTCAGTGCCACCAACGGCCTTCATCGTGTAGAAGTATACTCCAAACACAAAGGCTGTCAAGCCTCCCGCTACAACAGCGTTCTTGCTTTTTGGGCCTAGAAAACTCAGACCTGGGAATCCTGACATTCTTTTCAAAGTCTTTGTAAAACCTGCGAGGTTCAAGAAAGTGTGTTACAAATGTCACATCTCATATTAGCTTATTGATTAATCAACACAACCACAGTACTCTGATCAAGGATGAGTAAACAAAGAGAGCTATAAATGAGAATCAATAAGCCCCCCCCAGGCATCTCGTGTAACATTCATTGATAATGTAGTTCATTTAGTTTTACATTTGCTATTCCTCGCCTTCGGAAACTACTTTGCAAGTTAAAATGACAGGCAGAGAGCATGCAAAATCATGAGTAACATAATGATGATGTGACCAACTTAAGATTGCAAAACCATTCCAGCAAAACAGAAACTGTTTTTTTTTTCTTTTTTGCATTATATGATGAGACAGCAAATCCCACTGAGAGACAATCATTTGCTCACTTTCATGCGCATCAGCTTAACATAATTATTAAAAAAGTTTAGATAACAATCAGCAGGGCAGATCAGATACTTGTTAGCTTCCCTTTAACGAGTCAATCAACAATCAATAACCAACCAACCATTAACAAAAGTCAGATTCAAATTCAATTAGAAACCTTAGTTTTACATCAATACATCCAAAGCTAACATCTTTTAACCACAAAGAGGTCTGAAAAAAAAAAACAGATCAAAATGCCAAAATGAAATCAGATTAATCACATATCATTCCTAAATATCTAAACACTCGGAGGATCACATGATTGAAATCGAATGGAAGGGGACCTGGTGATAGTTTAAAGATCACCCGGAAGCTCGAAAGATACACAAAGCTTGTATCTTTTTTCTATGGAGAGAGTGTGTGCCCAATGATTTGAACCCTTAAAGGTTTCGTATTTAGAAGACAACTGGGTTCGAAAACTGTCGGTGCTGTTGCCCACTTGCCAATCTATCGAAAACCCTAAACCAAGAAAGAGGTATATAGATTACACAGAGAACAAGCCGCCTCAGTGGCGGATCCAGACCAATTATTTGACGGAGACACATAATAAATATATATATTAAACAATATAAATAATTAATTTAAAATAAATAACAATCTGTTTAAAAACTATCGTAAATGAGTAATCATTAAAATTTAAATATAGACTATTGGCAAATTTAATTTTGTTCAACTCAAAACAGATTATATAAGATTTTTTTCACAAATGTATAATCACAATAACATTTTGTCGCAGTTAAAATTAACTTGAATACTTATAAAAAATAGTCTTCAAGTTTACACATATATAACAGTATATCGACATCACACACCACTTGTTTGTAGTCATTAATTATATCATAAGGTCTAAACTCTAAAATATTAAATAAAATGAGTAGATTAAATAGTTTTATTTCTTTATTTGCAATTGCTAACTAGTAAAAGAATGGACTTAAAAATGCAAATTTTAGGATAAAATATAAACTATAATAGAAAGAATGATGAAAAGACAAATTAAAAAAAAAAAAAAAAGATATGCTAACAAGAAAAAATAATAATATTAAGAATAAAACAAAAAGTAGAATAATCTCACTAATACTCCCTTCGGATACGAATGTATGATGTTTTATCTTTTTATTTTGTACACAAATATATAATTTTTGAGATATAATTAATGTATTTATTTTTACAATTTAAAGATAAATTAAAAAGTAAAATTGTGAATGATGAAACTTTATTGATATAACCAAACAGTAACAATTAAAATAATATATTTATTATTTTTTAATACGTGTGTAAAAACTTAAACATCCAATTAGAGGGAGTATATAATAGCTTTAAGGAAATGGTAAAAGGTGGACAGGACATTAACTATACAGCAAGAGATAAACCAGGAAAAATAAACGTGTTGGGTTCGAACCATGTAAATGCCGAAGTAACCGGGCATCTTTACCAATGGTTCCAACAAAATTAATAGTCACCAAGCTACAATATAATATTTGAAGAGTAGTCGGGGGCACGTGCCCCCGCTCATGGTACTGTAGATCCGCCCCTGAGCCGCCTCTGTGTTCGATATTCATTTTGTTTAAATATGGATAAGTTCCCTGTAATCTAGAACAATATCAAATTGAATCCGGTACTTCATTTTGTAACAACTTAGCCCCATTTATATAAATGATCGTGTTTTCGATGCGAACATGTTACAAACTGTGCGATTGATCGCACGACTAATCGTAAGTCGTGATTTAGAATCGTTGAAATTTCAATAATTTAAAACTATTTTTGGTTGATTGATTACAGTGACTAGTCACACAAGTTTGTGACATGTAACTGAACTTTGTCGTAAGCAGCCGTCCATTACATGCCTTTACATTTGGTTTACACGTAAGAGAGTTAAGATGTTTCATGTTATGAAGATGATTGATTGCAAAAAAAGAAAGTAAAACCAAACAAAAATAGCAAATACCATTTACTATTTATAGTGTTACTTTGTGATTTGTTTTCACCCAAACAAGGTTACATTCAAAGGTATTACCGTTAATGACAAGATTATCACAAATCTAAATCAAGTAACTCTACAAACTAAAACAAAAAAATACATTATTATCTTCTTAGTTTGAAAAAAAAAATGTTAACATCAAAGGAAGAACTTTAACCATTAAAAAAAACAAATGATTCAACAGTGTTGGGTCAAGTAGAAGAAGACCCATAAAAAGATCCGCAACACACAGATCTGCATTGACCCCAAAAAAAAACCAAAAGCAAATCAGTTCCTCTTCGTTCCGACAATCATTCGATCCACACAAACCCGAAAGTCTCTTCCTTTCTTCTTCATATGGACGGTAACGCTGGTCAACCGGCTGCTGATACAGAGATGTCGGAAGCTCCGTCTCAGCCTTCTCCTCAGATGCCGGGGGTAGAGAATATTCCGGCGACTCTTAGCCACGGAGGGAAGTTTATTCAGTATAACATATTCGGGAACATCTTCGAGGTCACCGCCAAGTATAAGCCTCCCATCATGCCTATTGGCAAAGGCGCTTATGGCATCGTCTGGTAACAAAAAAAATAAAATTAATAATTTTAATTTTCGATATGAAAATGAATTTCTTGATTTGGGTTTTGGTAAAGTTTTCAGCTTTGATTCGAAATATCTACAAAAGTTTTATCTTTTTTTTTTGGTTCTTACAATCATTTCGAGGTCAAGCTTCATTGTTTATGTTTGGTTTTTGTGATATAAAGCTCTTTGTTTTATTTGTTTTTTTTTTTTTTTTTTGCAGTTCGGCTATGAACTCTGAAACGAATGAGAGCGTTGCGATTAAGAAAATCGCAAACGCTTTTGATAACAAGATTGATGCAAAGAGGACTCTCCGTGAGATCAAGCTGCTTCGTCACATGGATCATGAGAACGTTAGTTTTCTCTATTTAATAACTCGAAATTATTGCATAATGTTGAGCATAATACGATGATTGATTTTTAGTTAATTTTAGCGAAATAGTTTATGCTAGTTTTTTCAAAAAAATCTACTTTGATTCATATGTGAATGAATGTGTTGCAGCTGGTTTGATTCACAACATGTTACATTTTGTGCGTGCATTTTTACTCGTTTTGATGCATATGGTTTAGTAAGGGTATCTTCCATTTAAGTTAAAAGATCTTACTTTTTTATAGAAACTAAATCTACAAAACAGTGTGTAGATCATTTCCAACTAATATAAAACAATAACTATCTTTGTTTTGATCAGATTGTTGCAATCAGAGACATAATACCACCACCACTAAGAAACGCTTTTAATGATGTTTACATCGCTTACGAGCTAATGGACACTGATCTCCACCAGATCATACGCTCGAACCAAGGCTTATCCGAAGAGCATTGCCAGTATTTTCTTTACCAGATCCTCCGCGGTTTGAAGTACATTCACTCTGCAAACGTGCTTCACCGCGATTTAAAACCGAGCAACCTCCTCCTCAACGCGAACTGCGACTTGAAGATATGTGATTTTGGTCTAGCTAGAGTCACCTCCGAGAGTGACTTCATGACTGAGTACGTTGTCACGAGATGGTACCGTGCGCCGGAGCTGCTTTTAAACTCGTCTGATTACACCGCGGCTATCGATGTTTGGTCTGTTGGTTGTATTTTCATGGAGTTGATGGACCGTAAGCCGCTCTTTCCTGGACGTGATCATGTTCATCAGCTTCGTTTGCTCATGGAGGTAGTAACTAGTAATAACCTTTCTTCTTAAGCTGACAAGACAACAAAGACCTGATAATATAGAGACTTTTTGTTTTTTTTTTGCAGCTCATAGGAACTCCATCAGAAGAAGAGCTTGAGTTCTTGAACGAAAACGCAAAGCGATACATTAAACAACTCCCACCGTATCCTCGCCAGTCCCTCACTGATAAGTTCCCAAACGTTCATCCTTTGGCGATTGATCTTATCGAGAAGATGCTGACGTTTGATCCTAGACGGAGAATCACAGGTAAGTTCTGAAAAACATATTTATTATTGATTCTTGAATAAGTTAGTAACTCACATCTTCTTGATTCTTGATTCTTGATTCAGTTTTAGACGCTCTGGCGCATCCTTACCTTAATTCGCTACACGACATCAGTGACGAGCCTGAGTGCACCGTACCTTTCAACTTTGACTTTGAGCAGCACGCTCTCTCGGAGGAGCAGATGAAGGAGCTTATCTACCATGAGGCGCTCGCTTTCAATCCAGAGTATCAGCAAATAGTTTGAAGGAACATCATGAGGTTTGGTTTGATTTGGACAAGATTCTTGAAAAGAAGAAGCACACCATTGTTTTGTCTTTTGTGTATACACCTGTGAGAGAGATGCTTCTGATCAATGGGGCTCAAACTTTTGGTTTCTTTTGTTGTTTTTCTTTCTCTCTACGTATTTGTAAGTTGCCTTCATTTTCTTGTTGCAATTATAAAAGACTTTATAAAGTTTAAATCATCTCAAGAAATAGTTTTTCATTGTGTCAAGATTACTGAAATACAAATTGAGTATTTGATTAAACACACAAGTCTCTCAAGTCTTCAAGTGTGGTCAACTCTTCTTAAGATTGCCAAAGAATTTCGATAAAGGCACTGGACCATCATCTTCATCTTTGCTTTTCCTCGAGTGTCTGCTTTTAGATTTGTGTTTCTTCTCCCTTTTGGATCTTTTTGAACTCGACCTTGATCTTCTAGACTCCTCTTCGTCGCTGCTTGATGACTCGGAGGATGAGCTAGAGGAGGAGCTCGAGTCAGATGAATGCCTTCTCGAACGCTGCAAATATAATGCGTCTGTTAGTAGAAGCTACAATCCTACAACATAACAGTAGAAGTTGTTATAAGCAAGGACACCTTTCTCTTTTTGCTTTTCTTTCTCCTCGAGTCTCTGTCTTTTCTATCTGTGACATCTCTCTCCTTCTTATCTGTAAGATCAAAGGGCACATTAGAAAAGCAAGTCGCAAATCACAGATTGTGCCACATTCCATCAATATACCTTTTCTGGATTTATCGCTGGAATAGTTCCTTCCCTTAGAGAGCTTCATTGCCCTTTCAGCATCCAGCTGAGCTCTATACTCACGCATCAGTTTATCAGTATCTGCTTCAAGTTCCCCCTTCTTCAACTCTTCGTCCTAAGTGGGGTCACATGTAAGTATACAAAGTGAGAAACAGTTCTTAATCTAGTCATAAACACAATGCAAAGCACCTGATAAAGAAGATACCCTATCAGCTTTACCAGTAATGCGACGTAATTCAACTCTCAACAATACATTAATGTTTGAGGGTGAGAGCTTTGAAATGAAGACATTATTAATGTTGCTAACAACTTTAGCATCAATCATTGCTTAATCTTACATACCTTTTGCTTCTTCTTGTATTCTTCCCAAGTAATGGTGTGCGTGGTCTGGAGACCAGCCAAACGAGCAGCATGCCACTCTGGTGTATGATATGAACCATCCACCTGCCACTCGCCTCATCAGAAATGTTTTGGTAACCAATAATATCCATAAAACAAAAAAAAAAGAGATCTAAGCCATATGGTAGAATCTTGCTATGTTTTGAACTTAAAACAATCCAGAAACTCTTTAACTTGAAGGGATACAAGATCTGATTCTACACTAACACTTATATATTACTAAGTAATCTAACAACTAAGATCTCAGACATTAACTAAACTAACAAGTAAGATCTCAGACAGCTACAGGTTCCAAATCTAGGTCACAATGTAATGCTTCAAAGAGGGGGAAAGTACAGAGCTTTAATAACATATCAACACGAAAATCATCAAATTCAACAAAAAAAAAAACAAATCGATTGAATTTGTTTCAAAAGGTAATCATCGTGGTAGTGGTAGTATGAAAGGGTACAAACCATGCCGTCTTCGATCTCATCGGGCGCCGCGGAGCCGGAGCTAGAGCCAACTCTGGCTCTCTGCATAGCCTTGTAGCCTTGGTTCTTCCCCATCGCCGAGAGAAAGTTGGAGACTTTCCAATCGAAAAGGGGGCAAATACTGGAGATTGAGCAAAAAGCTCTGTTTAATCGTAAGGTTTTGACGTTTAACGGTTTTCAAGAAAGAGAACTCAAGGGATCGATTTAAGAGAGCGAGAGAAATAGAGGGACCTGTGATTAAAAATGCCGATTCAGACCCAAAAACAAAACTGGTTTCATTAGAAACGGCCCATGTATATTATTAATGGGCCCTAAAGTATGCCAGTTTAGCTTATATTTGCATGAGCTTATACAGTATGCCAAATATACAGGCTCTTCCATTTATCTCACTTTTTTCACTTTGATGCTTTTCAGATAAGAAAATAAAGTAATTATCTTTCTTGAATTATTGGAATGAATCTAGAAAAAAAATCTAACTGACGCAGTATTGGAGCACTAGACTTTGTCTTTTTGATATATTTTTTACTACTTTTCTCCTTTTAAAATGTAATTTTGCTTTTTAAATTTTATTTCCCGTAGGAACCTGAGTGGTTTGATTAAAGGTTCATTAATGTTTCAACACCAAAAGATACGAGGTTCAAATCTCAGAAAACACAAATTATACGGATTATTGAAAAAAATGGTTACAAGAGGTCATCATCATGGTGCAGAACGTATCATCGAACATGGATCTCATAGGGTAGTTTGGAGTGATGCAGTCAGACGTGCATTTTTATACGAAGGTAGAATTATCGGCTATAGAATTATCGGACTATAGAATCGTTTATGTATTATTTATATCGCTGTAATAGTATAATTAATTGGCCATTAAAAAAATATTATTTTCCATAACAATCTAATCCTAAGCAAAAGATTTTGCCTTTCACGTCTTTGTAGCAGGATTCACTCTGAAAAGTGCACCTTCTCAGAAATACCACCAAAAAGTTGCTTATACACACACTTGTAAATTTTGAAATATCTAGCTTTCAAGTCACTGACAAGTGACTATAATAATAGCTTCCTTTTACTTTCTCCTGTAGTTTTAATAGATTAGAAACTTTATAGTATTATTTGTTTGTCAACCTGCTTTATTTTTATTTTCAATTCACAAATCATAGCTTTTCTCTCCAAAGTTCTCTTTAGAATATTGAAAACTCATGTTTGAAATGATGCCAAAACATTTGAAATCAATAATAAATAGTGATAGAATGATTCATATTCCATTTATACAGTTTGGTTGTATGATTTTGATGGTAATGGTGTAATCGTAGCTGAGAGAGAGTAGCATTCTAATAAAACAGCTTTGTGGAGTGGGGTTGTGTCCTTGAGAAACCGGAACGGGCGATAGCCGGTGAAGAATAAGGGTAACACAGAGTGAAGAAGACTGACACGTGTCAATAGAGAACAAAAGTGAATGACAGCTGAACATCCTGGATTTGCGTGAATCACGGGTTTACAGTAAAATGCCTTCGTCGTCTTGCTCTGTACGCTCTTTATGCACTCAGTTTTTGTTGGTCGGACTATTTCTCACCGACGATTCTGTTCTACGTTGTCGTTTTGATGCTCTTGTATATTTAATCGTACCCTGAAGATAATTAAAGTAGTAGCAGTGAACCTTTCTCTCAAACAGGCGGAATGTTTGCTTCCCCTACTAGTGGCTTATTAATTAATCAAACAAAAGTATGCATAGAATATTAAAGAATGATGATTTATAAGGTTTCATACTTTTTTGACCTGACTAGAACGGACCAGTTAACCTCGGATAAACACAGCCATGTCACACCAAAATAATTGTAGTTGGTTATAGTAGATTGCAGAAGTCACAAGTGAAATTTCAAACACAAACGATTAGGAAGAAGAAAGAAGAGAATCTTTGGAGAAGTGGAAAATGATGCAACTCCCAACACTTCATGTTTTGATTAATTGTGATAATATAATGCAAAAAATCTCTGTGCTGTCTTTTGTTGTTGTATATATTGGATATTTACCCATTATAATTTTTTCAATCTCCTCATCATTTCTCCCTATTTAGTTTTTCACTCTTTTTGTTTTTATAAACAGAACTTGAATTATCATTGATGATTTATGAAATAATATGATAGAAAATTAGTTCCTCGAGCTTTATTTTGTATTGATCTACAAAATATGTCATAATGTGGTCTACATTGATAACATTTTCTTAATAAAATAAAATTTGAGGAACTAATTTGATAGCAGTGGTTTAATTACATGCAAAAAAAAATTTATTCACGAAAACAAACAGAATATTATCATCAAAATATAATCATTAGTTTACTATCATTTTGGTTGCATTCATTAATCATGTCAAAAAGGGAAAATCTAAGTAAGTTTTCTCCGTTCATTCTTTTTTTTTGTGCACCATCGAAATTTTTTCATTAAAACTAAACCAAGACCGGTTCAATGGTCTGGGTCAGAACAAAGTTTGATA